>NC_141025.1:14542500-14647500 GCF_052040795.2 Danio rerio
CATATTTTATTATTACAATATTACTACTTAATCGTGGTTGTGAAATTGTTTTGTCATAAATATTAATGGTGACTTAATATCAGTCCCAAACTGAAATTAAAAAATATCAGAAAACGTCAGTCCCACATCACTGCAATAGATAAAAGCCAGCAAGCAAGCTCATAATTACAATAAAACAATAAAATAAAATTACAGTTTCAATGGAATATACAGCTTTCTTTATTGTAAATATCATTTATAATTGTAATTAAACGCCTGGATAAAGAATTTTCTGAGAATTGTTTCAAAACATTATTAAAAAATTAAAAACGCACTGCTGAAACACATTACAAAGACTCTGTAGTATGTATTGCTGAACTGGGGTGTGTTTCCAAAAGCCATTGTTAGCCAACTTAATTCTCAAGTTCCGTGGTTGCAAACATAGTTTGTTGATTTGGCGTTTCCCAATTCCATCGTTCCAACGAACATTTTCACACTGCGTCACAAACTTGTACGCTTGCAACTACTACTCTGGAGCTGTAGTTAGAGACATTGTTCCTGGCTCTGTGCTATTCCTACTTATTCCCCCTATTCCCTATTCATTTAGAACATTCTAACATTTAAACTTGAAATAATTAAAAATAAAAAAGCATTAAAGTTGAATTCATGTTCGCTTTTGTAAGTGATTTCATGTCTTAGAATAGAATATGTAATATTCTCAATAATATTTGTAAAGTAAACAGAGGCCCTATATGTGCCATTTACATATATTTCTATTAATACGGAAAAGAGTGCATGTTTTTACAAAAAATATGTATATAGTTTAAATGCGTGTGCGTGTAAAACAATATAATTTGCACAAAGAAATGATGGGGTTCTTCTCTAAAAAAAGTAGTTACTCCATCCCGTTTAGAGCATCATTATGGGCGTTTTGCATTATAACCAACGTGGTTCAAATGAAAGATCTGCGACAGAGAAACTATGGGTTCTGGGAAACACTCGCCACTACATTGTTCCTTTCCCAAACGTTGCACTGTACTATAATAGTTCAGCCACGAGTTACATCAGTGTTTGAGAAACGCACCCCTGTAAAGTTAAACCAGTAAGCAGTTATTCACCAATTCAGTGTTTATAATTTTTTTCTTAGTTCACAGTGTAACTACAGAAGATTCAAGCTTTAAACAGGAAAATTATCAAACCGATTTTCAAAACTAAATTTTAACAAGATGCTACTGGTCTAAACCAATTCAATGATCTATGCTAAGCTAAGCTAAGCTAAGCTAAGGCCGTACTCACACTAGGTACAGTTGCCTTGAACCGGGCCAAAGCATGCTTGTCCCCCCTCCCGTCTCCCCCGACGGCCCGCGCTCACACCATATCGGGCCTCGGCACGCTTACGTCATCGCTGCTGCGCTGTTCAGAAGCGCCCTCTATGGCAAGCCTTTTTAGCATTTAAATCTTTGTTTTGACTCCATAAATATATTTAGAGATATCTCTAATTATATTTTGACTAGTCATAATTATAATTCCACTACTCAGAATGACAATTAGACATATCTGCAATTACAATTGTACTAGTACGAAATCAGATTGGAGATATCTGCAAATATATTATGACTAGTCATATTCCTCCATTAAAAAAATAGTTGCAGATATCTCTAAATGAGTTTTGACTAGTCACAATTGTAATTAGAGATATCTCTGAGTTTTTACTAGTCATAATACATTTGGAGATGTCTTTAATTCATCATATTTAGAGATATTTACAAATATATTTGAAGATCTCTAATTAATTTACTAATAGTCGAATAACAGTTGTAGATATCTTGAATTGGATTTTTGACAAGTCAAAACTCAGTTAGAGATATCTGCAAATATTTTTTCAATGGAGGAATATGACTAGTCATAATATAGACGTATAATATAGTCATAATATCTGATTTCGCACTAGTACAATTGTAATTGCAGGTATCTCTAATTGTCATTCTGACTAGTCGAATTATAAGTATGACTAGTCAAAATATAATTAGAGATATCTCTAAATATATTTATGGATAGTCAGAACAAGGTTTAAATGCTAAAACGGCTTGCCATACGCTCTCACTCAGTAGCACAGTGGAGATTTCTCTAGTTATATCGTTTCAGTCGTTTGATATGCCGTCAAATATTTCGCCAAACAGTTCTTAGGGATGCGGTGACACGCAGTCAGATATTTCGCCGAACAGATCCGCCACTTTTGGCGCTCATAAACAATCATTAAGCCCTCGTGCTGCAGGAATGAGGAGGTCTGCTGAAGCGCGCAGCTGTCGTGCTGTGAGGAGTTTGCGTCTTTAATAAACTACGGCAGTTTGCGTTCACTGAACAGTAAGAATGATTAATAAATCCATATCAAACAGTCCCTTAAAAGTCACGTCTCGCTTTCGGTTTCGGTTTCGGGCTTTGGCGCGTTTTGCGCTCACACACAAGCGTACCGCGCCAGAGCCCAAGTGTACCGCGCTCAGGCACACCTCTTCCAACCGGGCCAGGGCCGGCCAAGTGAACCGTGCTTGAGCGCGATTCAGCGCACTCACACTTCTCAAACGATCCGGGAAACGGGCCTGGGCACGGTACGGATGGCATAGTGTGAGTAGGCCCTAAAAGTGCTCCCTCCAGACCGAGAGATCATCTGAATGAAGGTGGTTTAAAGTCTGCATGAACCTAATGTGACGCAGTTCCTAATGAATTAAAATATTAAATGAGAAAAAATTTGTGATTGTGGCCTGTTTTTTTTTCTACTGGGAGCTAATTGGGTGTAGTAAAGTAGGCAATTCATTTAGAAAAATTAGGAATAGGGTTTGGGAAGAGATACTACAAATTAACAGACTCCTCCTGCTTACCATTTCTGTTTGTTGTCAAAACTGACAGCTGGAGGGGCGTGGTTTAGTATGTTAGCCACGCCCAATACCTTGAATTTAACAAACAGGAAGTTCTTTTTAAGATTTCAATTCAAGAGCCCATATTATGGGTTTTTGAAAATGCCCTTCCATGTAGTGTGTAGCACAGCTGAAATATCAGTGAAGTAAAATATCCACCTAACAGTGTTTAAAACTGTTGATTCATCTATAAAAGAGTCGACTCATAGTGTTTCAAACGAATCGTCTTGATAACGAATAATTAGGTGTTTCGCCATGACGTGAAAACGAGACCAAGTAGTTGCGCGCGCAAACCCGGGAGATTTGAAACATGCGGCCCTGCCCTCTAACACAGAAAAAGCCACACGCCACACACACACACACACACACACACACACACACACACACACACACACACACACACACACACACACACACACACACACACACACACACACACACACACACACACACACACACACACACACACACACACACACACACACACACACACACACACACACACACACACACACACACACACAAACACGTCGGTCAAATGAAGTAGCAATGTGCAGATGGATATTATTGAGTCTCTACCTAAAAATGAACCCTCAACATTAGCCCAGCCTTGAGCAGTTTGAGTGCTTCTGGAAACTACATGCTACAAAGAATACTTCATCGGCCGTTTGTTAAAGGAAGGATCAGTAAAGACTACTGATGGACTATCTCAGAACCTGGATCGGTTTCTTCCTCCATTTCTCAAGTGTAAGTACATGCAATTAAAGTTGGTGCCTTGTTTACTCTAGCTTGCAAATGTATTTAGTTGTGATTTGTTAATTGTAACCGCATGTACTGTATCAGGTTAATTCGCTATATTCTTATATCGCGTGTAAAGCCACGTTAAAACGCGACGCGTGACGCTTTGTTTACGGACCTCCGTGGAGGAAGATAATGTGTGTGTGTGTGCGCACTGTGTTGTCCGAGGAGGAGGGCAATGTGTGTGCTTGTGTGTGTGCGCGTGTGAAAAGAGCAGAGTGTAACAAGCTAGGAGATCTCCTCGCCATTTCTTGGAGTTTTTGCTCAATAAAATAGTTAGTCATCAGTATTTTCAAATCCATCGTCTGTATTTACATTCACCCACTGGCAGCCAAAATCCAAGCCTTACACTATGAAGCGTGTATGCACTGTGACTAATTTTATATTGTTGATTAGCTGCTGGGCATTTCACTCTGTCTCGCACTGAAGGCAGTCAGTATCGACCAATCGCAGCAGACTGTCATCGGTCCAATCAGCGCAGATTAGCTTCGCGCTAAGGAGGGGTTTGGGAACAAACAAATCACTGAACGATTCATTTGGGAGTCGCTGGGATAATTAGGTAAAAATAAATGCAGATTACAAGATAATGAACGTGTTTTTTGACCTCGCATGCATATTAGACTGTTGTTGGAGACCCTTACAACCAAAATATGGCCCTATTTCATGTATAATATGGGCTCTTTAAAGATTAAAAGGTCAAACTAGGTTTTTTTTCATCCTAATGACATGCACAGATGAATTGTTGACCACACAACAAGCAACATGAGCAAACAAAATCATATGTACTTTTTATGTTACATTTCAATTGTACTTTAAGTGTGTTGGAGTTTTCATGCACTCCAGGTGTTGTGCCCAACAACGCCACTTAACCACGGTACAATCCCTACAATTACAATCACTACCTGCCTCTCATGACTTACTGCTTGAACATCTTGTTTTCATGCCACTGAACATGAAGCACACAGAGTCTGCTGGCACATACCTTGATGTGTTCCTTGGCCCTCATGAGCAGGCTGAGGGTTGTGTGCCTGTTTGACTCTGGTCCTAAGGGCACGAGGGATTTCAAGCGCTCCAAACACAGCCGTAAATGTGCCCTCCTGAGCGACATAAGGAAAGACAGACAAAAACAGACAGAGTGAGTCATAAAGGAACCGCAACTGCTTTCAATGCAATGCTTTCAACACGCAGCGGCAGCGACATGAATTATAGAAAGAAATTACAGAGGAATGTGACCTGCACTGTTAACATTTTAGAGTTGGCTCCTCACATGAAGGCAGAGTAAGACTTGGAGAATTAAGTACCAACTAGTTTTATTGTACATTTTATAGTGGTTTTGTCTTTTTTTTTTATTAATCATCAGTTATTTTAATACATTAGCCCACACAAAAATTTGAAATATACAAATAAGTAAACAGGATCATACAGTCAGGCTAGGGGATAAATATGTACCATTGAATAGAAAATCAGGAGAAATTATTAATGTAATGCCAAAAAGATATCCATAGCTGCCACATATTATGGCACTTTTGATATATGTCATAGGTTTCTCAAGTGGAAATAGCATAGCATACATACTTGAGACAAGCAAATTTTAAAGCAGAGTACCTGAAGAGATGACCACAATAAAAGTATACATTTCTTTGCCAGATAAACTACCCGGTTAACTAGTCGATAATAATTTACAATGCTACTGTTAATTAATTAATGATAATTAATCTGTGTTTGTTCTAATAATTTATAGCCTTATAATTTTATTGTTTTAATAAATGATATGGCCACAGCCATATCACCCTGCAGCCCAAGACCGGTTACTCACTAAAGCTAAGCAGGGCTGAGCCTGTTTAGTACCTGGATGGGAGACCACTAGGGAACACTAGGTTGCTGTTGGAAGTGGTGTTATTGAGGCCAGCAGGGGGTGCTCAACCTGAGGTCTAAGTGAGTCCTAATGCCCCAGTAAAAGTGAAGGGGACACTACACTGTCAGTGGGCGCCGTCTTTCGGATGAGACGTTAAACCGAGGTCCTGACTCTCTGTGGTCATTAAAAATCCCATGGCACTTCTCGTGAAAGAGTAGGGGTGTAACCCTGGTGTCCTTGCCAAAGTCCCTCTATCGGCCCATACGATCATGGCCTCCCAATCATCCCCGTCCACTGAATTGGCTCTATCACTGTCTCTCCACTCCACCAATAGCTGGTGTGTGGTGAGCGCACTGGCGCCGTTGTCCTGTGGCTGCAGTCGCATCATCTAAGTGGATGCTGCACACTGGTGGTGGTGTGGAGAGACCCCCCTCATGATTGTGAAGCGCTTTGGGTGTATGGCCATACACAATAAATGCGCTATATAAATACACATTACATTACATACATTACATTACAATAAATGATTACTTGCAGACAGATTTTTTTGCAATGTTTTATGTGAGGTTCTTCTCTGTAAAAGAAGATTTTTATTTGAGCTTTACTCCACCATATAACAGTTAAAATTCCAGAGATAAACTAAATTTGATCTTAAAGAGTCCTTGTAGGAGATACAATGTATTGTATTTTCTTCCAAAAAAAAAAATGATTTTGTCACAATACCAGACACAGTGAACAAATGGCCCTTTGGATTTTTTTTACAGTTAAAACAAAAAAATCTGAGGAGTTTCTGTAAATCTTTTTCAGATGTTAGGGTGTCAAATGAACTCTGTTAATGAATATATAATTGAGTTCATGAACATTTGGGATATTTTTAAGCTTGAAAACTTCAGTCCTATATCATTACCATCACCATACTTCTTGCTATGCAGATGATGTACAATTATATTTTTCTTTTAGCCCTGACAGGCTGGACAAACTGTCTCTTTTGCAGGATTGTTTCTTCTCCATTAACAAATGGATGGCAGACAATATTTTGCAACTGAACCCAGATAAAACTAAAATGCTGATTTTTGCTCCAGATAGCATCACCCCAATGATCAGGCAAGCTTTGGGGGGCTTGTCATCTTCAAATTGCAGTGATATTAGAAATCTTGGTGTCATCTTTGATCGAGCTCTTTGTTTAAATAGCCATGTTAAGTCTGTTGTTCATACATGCTTTTTAATCTGAGAAACATCGCAAAAATCAGATATTGTGTCAGAGGAAGAGATGAAGATGCTTGTTCATGCCTTCATCTCTTCACGGTTGGATTATTGGAATGTTTCAATAAATACCTTAGCATTATAGCCCCAGCCTTGTGTTGTGTTCTCGTAATGTTTCTGACGAGTGCTTCAGCAATCTACAAACTTACAACGGGAGATTCATCAGCCATTTGTAAAAGGAAGGATCAGAAATGACTATTGTTGTATGGGACTTTGTCAGAGCTTGACAGGAACTTTACAGTACACAGTTTATGAACCAGTTTCTTCACCTATTTCACAAGTGCAAGTAAATGCAATTAAAATGGTTGCCTCTTTGTTTTCTCTAGCTTGCAAATTATGCATTTCATTGCGTTTTGTTACTTGTAACCACTTGTACTGTATCCGGTTGACTCTATAGATTATCATATTTCCTCTAAAGTCATGTTAAAAACGCAACTCGTGCCACTTTGTTTACAGATTTAAATGCGTTTGTAAACTCACGATCCACTGCCATTGGTCATAGCTAAGGCCACCATGTGCTGTACCAACACACTTGCGGCGGTCAATTTTCAAAAATAGTTCAGCTATCATGGTTAAGAATAGAGCAATAAGCTGGTGTTGAACTGCATTGCTTTAATGCACTCCTGCACTGGGCTCCCGCATACACTCTGCACTCTGAGTACTTCAAAATTGTAGATAAGCTGTGCTGGTCATGTCTCGCGCTGAACGCAGTGGACCAATCACAACAGACTGGGTCATCAGACCAATCAGCGCAGATTAGCATCGGGCTAAAGAGGGGTTTGGGAACAAATGAATCGCTGAACAAATCATATGAAAGTCATTTGGATAATTAGGTAAAAATAAATGCATATTATAAAACAATGAAAGTGTTTTTTGACCTTGCATGCATATCAGCCTGTTGTTGGAGACCCTTAACACCAAAATATTACCATTTATAATGCATAATATGGGCTCTTTAAATTCAAGCACTTTCAAGGACTTTGCTTTGTTTTTAAGGTCTTTGCAGGCTTTTAATACATGTCTGAAATTTAAGTACTGTCAAGAAGCGTGGGAACCCTGATACAATTACAGAAAAATATACACTCCTTTACACAAGAAATAATAAAATCATTTATATATCCATGAATGTATATATATATATATATATATATATATATATATATATATATATATATATATATAATTATTCATAAAATGCTAAATTATTTACAAAAGAGAGGTTGAATTTCTCAGAACCATTAAAAAAAGCACAACGCAACAAGTTACTAACATTCTTACATTGACATCTAATGGCATCGATCCAACAAATAAACATGCTATTTAAATAATGAGCATTAAGTTCATCCCTTGAACACTACTTAGACCTCCTGTGTCTGTGTGTGTGCAGCTGCTGGGTGTGGTGGTGATGGTGCCAGCAAACACATGACCGGTTATGCAACCTGCCAGAAACTGCAGACAGTTTTGCTCTGCTGCTGCTGTATTTGTATGGAGGCGTAGGTCACAACCCAACTATTTTACTGCGTCTGCGTGTTCTGCCAACAGAGAAGTGTCCATGCTGGAGGTGGGCAGCTCTCTGGAAGCCACTACAGTTTAGCGTGTACTCATTTAAACAGCAAAAGTCGCATGAGAGGATGCAAAAACAAAAGGTGTCATTTTTGCCAAATGCAAATGACGAGAAGATCATGCAAATTGTGAGATTGCAAACACAGGATTGATGTTAAGGAAAATATTTCAGGCCTGTAGTGACTTCCAACACACACACAAATTGTATTATATTATACTATAGTGCTAGGCAAAAATGTATTGTGAATAATCATACCCAAAATTCACATCTGTTGTTACTTTAAATATGTGTGTGTGTGTACTGTGTAAATTTGTTTGTACATATATATATATATATATAGATATAGATTATATATATAGATTAATTGCCGTTAAGCTATTCTCAAAGTTGGGTTGGGATCTGGGTAAATTCATATATATGAATACACACAGACATGCATATATTAGAGAACATTTTATTTTTATTTAGATATGAAATATGTAACAATTTAATCAATTAAAAAATCTATAAACAAAATAGTTTTGTATAATTTTGCTTTTGTGTGCGCGCGCGTGTATCCCATATACAAAATATATATAATAGACGCATGAACGATTTAATTAATCTTTGCCTATATGATTATTAGATACAAATTATATATATATATATATATATATATATATATATATATATATATATATATATATATATATATATATATTAATTGCCGTAAAGCTATTCTCAAAGTTGGGTTGGGATCTGAGTCTATTCTACACAAGCTGTGATGACTTTCACCTTGACATTTTATTGCGGATGTACTGTATACCTGACCGGTGAGCCGTCTGACAAAAAAGTACCTTCTGAATTAAATCATACTCCACATGTCTTAATTCCATTTCTGTTTAGTTCAGTTATGACTTTAGTCGGATTAAGGTGATCAAAAAAAAAAAAAAAAAAAAAAACGCTTTTTGGAGCTTATGTAGGCCTACAGTTAAAACTTCATTTTACCTGAATAAAACATTTAGTAATCACAAGTACATCTGATTGAACATTATTTATTTTCATCACCAATTACCATAGTAGTTTCTCAAGCAGTTTGTGATGCATTTTGGAAACAGGAGATGAGCCCCTGGTCTAATGCGCCACCTGGCTTGAGAAACCTGTTCTCAGAGTAGGGTAGCCCACATATTCTGAATGCCTTCGGCAGAATTCAAATGAATAATCTAGATAAAAAAAAAAATATATTATCTATGCCCCCCTATTATATATATATAACACTTTAATAATAATGTTAAAGCAGCAATCATGCTAGTATTAGTTTAACTTACTAAAACAATTAGCTAATTAATAATTATAATGTACTAAAAATAAAATGACCTTAAAATTAATATTCTAAAAATTAATAAAAATAAACTAATTTATGATTTATGTACATATACTGATTTAGGAACACAATGTAACCCAATGGCAATAGTACACACATCCTTCCACTCAAGTAGAAGTACAGATACTCGGTTTACTGTTTAAAACAACTCTGGTATTAGATGAAGTACTGACAACACTTTTGTACTCAAGTAAAAGTAAACTACGGCCTAAAATTTGTACTCAAATTAAAAGTATTCATTGTTATACCTGTTTTAGTTTCACGGTGGTAACTACACAGCACATCATGTATACATTTATACAAAATAACTTGCATTTCTAATTTTTTGTAAAAATATTTCTTGCCAATTTTCAGCAGCAAAGTAGCCAAGCAACATCACTCTACAATATTGTCAAACAGCACCACTCAAAAATCCTCAACTGGACATAAAATTCAATTTTACGACTCTTAAGAAGAGCTGCCATGCTCATTCGTATATTCTAAAACTTAATTCTTCTAATATATACTAATAAATGTCCAAAATTTAACACTTCATTTTGTCCAAAACATATTTTGGTTTTTTTTCCTTTAAATAAAATAAACACTGAATGTGTTTGACTACAGATTATTTTTTGCATTGTGCTAAAGTTCCTCATTTTTTTCAAACAGTACACTTACGCAGTTCATGCAATTTCACAGTTTGTTTTTCGTTTTGTTTGTTTTCAGAGTACTGCGTGTATTTTATTTATCTCATAAAGTTATTAATGCTGTTAATACAGTTTTGCATCATCATTTTGCACATGATAAATTCCTGTTCCTTCACGTTATATTTGTATTCATAAATCACCCTGTATAAATACTTGTGATGTTGTTCTAACAATATATCGAACAAATTTAAATGAAGACAACTGTTTATATACATAATATACATGTTGAAACTATAAAACGGTATAAATTATGTTCTAGGAAATATGAACTCATAACGTACTCGTAGGTATTTAATTGCTATAGTAGTAACTGAGCAAACCTTGACAAAAAGCACATGATTGTTAGTTTTTTTTCTCTCCGCGGTATTAGATTGAAAGATCAGAGATGTACAGTACACCACAGTCAGACGAGGACAAAAGACTTTAACCCCATTTAAATACCAGATTTGAACAGGAATGCATATCTTGTTTTACCTGTGATCCGACTGACCAAAAAATCTTATTACCCAGTATAAACATGACTTGGACTCCCTCTCTCATCCACGTTAGCTGTTCCCATGGTGAGCTTAAATAAATAAACCTACAGTGCGAGATCAGAGGTTGAAAAAGCTGTGCATTGCAGTGCGCAATGGCAAAAAATAGTTCAACAGAATCAAAAAGGCGGTCAAATTGCTCAATGACAAGAAATAATATAGATTGCATAACAAAACACATAGAAACGAAAGTAACGAGCCTGATTTAAAAACCGAAGGAGTAGAAAATATAAGGAGTAAACGTAAAAAGTTGTCCAAAAATAATTAATGGAGTAAAGTACTGATACCAGATAACCACAAACAAGGCAATTTACGTTGTAATGAGAATTGCTGTAAAAATAATCTTTATGGTAGTCATTTTTTTGTTTTAGTTAATTAGAATTTACTTACAAAACTTAAAACTAAACAATGAGAAATAATCTGAACCTAAATAAAATATTAAAGTTGTACTTGATTGTGTTTTGAAACTGTTTATAGATTTATTTCAACAAATTAATAAAAAAAAACATGAAAAAGAGCGGTTCAAAGCAATATGAAGGTGCAAACATGGTGTAAATGAGAGCAATAGCGGACTGCTGAAGGACAGGTTGTGTGTGTGTGTGTGCTCACTTGCCTCTGCACACAAACACACCCAGACAAAGGCCAATGTTTGCAGCTTCATACAGTATAAGGTCAACTGGTCCGAAGGTCAGGAATACTATTACATAACTTGAGAATCTGTGGTGACATAACCTGAGTGGCCTGCTGTTTGTTAAGCAAATACAGACGGTGTGTGTGTGTGCTGTCTGTCATTTACGCACACTGGCTGTTGCAGGTTAGTTTCTCTTTCTTTTTGCAGTCTCTCCTCAAACTACTGTCTAAAAAATGTAGGGTCAGTAAGATCTTTTTATTTGTGCTTTGAAAAACTAATAGTGTTCTTAAGCAAGAATCAAAAGTGCCGTTTTAAAGCTACTGAAGTCTACTAAATCCTGTCCTTAACACACACAAAAAAAAATAAAAATCTGAAAAATATTTACACATTTTATGCAACATTCTTCAGGCTTTTTTTGTACTTGCATTATGATGCTATTACAGTGTCAAAATGGTCCTAAAATTACCCAAGAATACATGGGAACAAAAGTTGGGGATCACCATCAGTGAAATAGAATGGGATTATATAGTCAATCTTGTACACAGTTCTTCTATATGTGCCCGACACAGTTTAATGCAGTTTAAGATTTTTCACAGAGCACACTACACTAATGCCAGATTAGCCAAAATATACCCAAATAGAAATAATACTTGTAATAGGTGTCAACAATCTCCAGCAAATCACACACACATGTTCTGGTCTTGTCGAAAATTGACAGTGTTTTAGTCTAAAATATTCAATACTTTTGAAAAAACTTTTAACATATCAGCCACTCCAAACCCTCTAACAGCACTATTCGGAATTCCTTTTGAGCCAAATTTGCCTTCAACAATACAGAACGTTGTGGCTTTTACTACATTATTGGCTAGGAGGCTTATTCTCCTCCTTAAATGGAAACAAACATCTCCACCTTCACATGACAGATGGATAAAATAATTTTTTTTGTGTTTAAAATTGGAAAAAATTAGGTTTTCATTAAAAGGGTCTTTAAAATCCTTTTACAAAACATGGAAACCCTTGTTGAACACTACATTGACACTATTGATCTTGAAGCAGAAGAGGAATAAAGGTTTTTATTTTTAAATTTTTTTTTAGGTTTTTTTTTTATATTTTTATTATTATTTATTTATTATTTTTGTAGTTAGTTTTTTTTCTTTCTTTTTTTGCTGTTGTTGTTTATATATTTATTATTTATTATTTTTTTACATTTATTGTGTCATTTTATAACTATATATATATTTTTTTGATGGTTATTGTTTCTTAGTTGTGAAAAAGCAGAACAGTGTATTACTTATTTCTGTATGTATATGATATTGTATCTGCAAAAAATGTTAATAAATATAGTTGGCAAAAAAAATGGTCCTAAAATGACAATAACATTGTTTATCGCAATACATTTTGTTGCTATAGATTAACAATCTCACACTCAATTCCTGGAAGGCCACAGCTCTGCATAGTTTAGCTCCAACCACCTCCAACTCACACCTACTTAATAGTCTCTAGTAGTCTTGAACACCTTGGATTAGCTGAGTTTAATTAGGGTTGGAGCAAATTTGACCCTCCAGGAATCAAGTTTACGATCTATGCTATATATCGTACCACAAATAAATAGATATCTTGACAGGCCTATACACACATTGTTTCTTGTGCCTATTTAAACTCACTCGAAATGTTTACCCAAGCTTTAAAACACAGTCAAATCATAAACTTTCACTCTCATATGTTCGCAAATGATCCATAAACCACATGCATTCTGAACTGTGGTTAACATTAGCTGTGTTTCCATTCAAATATGCAAACTAAATTGCAAATTAATTTGAGAATTAGGCACCAATATTACCAGCCAACAGGTCAACGAGAACAAAATCGTTCTTTCTGATAAACTAGTGCGAAAAATCAAAAACGAAAAAGACTGAATAATAAATTTAAGAGAAGACACAGTGGGCTTTTTTCTTATGTAATAATATACTTGCGTGTCTCAAAATAAAGGTTAAATCCCAATTAATGCAGTCAAAACTGGCTTTTGGAGCACAGCTGCTCAAGACCATTCTAGGAGGTAATATCGAACTTTGGTAATAACGAAGAAATTTACAATGATCAAAACAACATTTCAGATATTTTACAATGAGGTTGGTCCACTGGTTCGTCCATTAATGTCATTCTATCACGCCACAGTTCCACCATGAAAGCGGATTGCAATTGCGCTGTATAAATTGCCAACAAAAGCACATGATTTGTTTGAAGCGCATGCTGGAATTTAATCAGTAAATGTGTTTCCATCATAGTTTATGTGCATTTTTTCTCATCGGATAAAATGTTTATCCTAATCATTTGGGCCCATAGGTTTTTTCATGCGCAATTTCAGTATGTATGTGCATGTTGGTGTTTCAATTAATCTTTTTTTTTTTTGCAATAGAGCAAAATGCGCATTAAAATAGTTAGATGGAAACATAGCTGTTAACCCTTCAGTGACGTGACCACTGCAAATGAAATGCTGAAACAACAATATTATGCAGCAATAACTGAAAAATCTCCATTGTATTTTCACAACATAGCTATTGATTTAAGCTTACTGATTTAAGCTTTGGTCAAATACACACTGGGTAAGCATGAAAATATCTGTTTATATAATTTTACTAATTTAAGACTTCTGAAAAGTAGTATTCCGCTCATTAATCTGAACATAGTTTTTTCTTTCTTTTTTTTTTAAATAACACAGTTTCTGTTCTCAGGACGTAACTGCTACAAACTCGCACTGTGATTATAGTACAAAGTGTGTAAACTGTGTAACAAAAATGCTGAATATTCAAATTGAAAATCAAAATCAGTCAATTTGCTTGGGAAAAAAATTCAGAGTATGAGTACATGGCTGAGTGATATGACAAAAGCGCATATGATACAAGTCATCTCATATACTGATAACTATACATCACAATAGAGCAACATTTCTGTAAATCCAATCAATTACAGGTTTATATACATTACGAGAATAAATAAAGGTCTTTTTTAAACTTGAAAAGCAGGGGTTCTCAACCTTTTTTACTTCAAGGCCCTTTTCTTTCTCTGATTAATTTTTGAAGGCCCACCTGTCTGACATTTCTCTAAAATGTTTTTATGAAATGCTCATTTAAACCTTTATTTAATAACAAATATATTAATAAACAGTTGAAGTCAGAATTATTAGCCCCCCTGTTAGTTTTTCTCCAATTTCTGTTTAACTGAGAGATTTTTTTAAACACATTTCTAAACATAATAGTTATAATAACTCATTTCTAATAACTGATTTATTTTATCTTTGCCATGATGCCAGTGCATAATAATTGACTTGATACAGCTTAAAGTGACATTTAAAGGCTTAAATAGGTTAATAAGGTTAACTAGGCAGAGTAGGGTAATTAGGCAAGTTATTGTATAATGATGGTTTGTTCTGTAGACTATCAAAAAATATATATATCGCTTAAAGGGGTTAACAATTTAGCCCTTAAAAACCTTAAAATGGTGTTTAAAAAGTAAAAAACTGCTTTTATTCTAGCCGAAAGAAAACAAAAAACAAATAAGACTTTCTCCAGAAGAACAAATATTATCAGACATACATTTGTGAAATATTTAAACAAGAAAAAATATGATACATTTATATGTATGTGTATGCATGTATGTATGTATGTATATATCTATGTATGAATGTATGTATGTATGTGTGTATGTGTGTGTGTGCGTGTGTGTATGTGTGTATACACATATATATATATATATATATATATATATATATATATATATATATATATATATATATATATATATATATATATATATACTGTATATATATTGCAGAAGACCAGCTTCTATTTTAAACTGAACTGACGGAATATCTACTATTAAATATCTACTATTCAAAAATAGACAAATGTAAAATACATTAAAACACCCTAAATCTGTTGAAACGTATAATTCTTATGGCGGTTGAGTTTGCAGCTGGATATTATTGGGAGATTGCTGACAGGAACAGTGAACAGCTCCGCCAGAGCGTGTCTGAAGCTCATATGCAAGTTTATTTTACATTCTATGGCAGAAACACCAATAAGCCTCACTTGATGCTTTTGTATAGGCTTGTGTCCGTTATAAAACACTCACAGGACATTAATTTGGACAACTACGCAAATATAGTATATAGTTTACACAAAAATACACATAGAGACACTTTCACTTTACGCATAATTTTGTAAATGAACAGACTACGTGTAGTTGCAGACGTAATGATGAAACAGTTTTTGCGCCGAGTTTGATGTAATCGATCAGAAAACAGGAGAAACTGCATTTAATCATTTTAATATAGCATATTAATTAAATAATAAAATTATAGTATAATATTGAGAGTTAATTTTAAGCGATCTCATGGCCCACCTGCAGGATCGTAACGGTTCAGAATAAAATATAAAAACACTCTCTCTGCAAAAGGAATACCACCCTATAGTTTTGAGAGACCCCACATACCTGCTCTTTAAACAGGTCACACTCTCTCCATTCAAGCCATATGACTTTTATCATAAATCACCGTCCTCTCCTGGCCTTTGACCTCTAACCTCGAAGTAATTGTCTTAACCCTGCTGGAAGAACTGTACACGCAAAGGCATCTGCGGCGGCCTGGAGCTCAGGTTACAGATCTAAAACCCTCTCACAAGTCAAACTGGCCACAGGTATGTGAAGTCTATCTAGAGAACAAACATATATTCTTTTTTTTTTTAATTAAGTTTAATTATTTATATGTATGCCTGTATGTATTTATTTATGCAAGCATTGTTTATTTGTTTGTTTACTTATTTAGGTATTTATTAATTTATTTATTGTTTACTTAAGTATTTAATTATTTATTTGTTTATGTATTTATTTACGTATTATTTATTTATTTGTTTACTTATTTAGGTGTTTTGTATTTGTTTATGTATGCATGTATGTATGTATGTATGTATGTATGTATGTATGTATGTATGTATGCATTTATGTATTATTTGTTTACTTATTTAGGTATTTAATTTATTTATATACGCATTATTTATTTGTTTATGTGATCACTTATTTGTGCATTTAATTATTTATTTGTTCATGTATTTATTTACGTTTTGTTTATTTGTTTGTTTGCTTGTTTACTTATTTAGGTATTTTTTATTTATGTATTGATTGACTGATTATTTGATTTGCTTACTTATTTGGGTATATTTATTTATTTGTTCATTTATTTGGATATTTAATTATTTATTTATGTATTTATTAATTTATGTGTTATTTATATGTTTTTTCACTTATTTAGATATTTTTAAATTATTTATTTGTTTATTTATTTATGTATTTATTTATTTCATATCAGCAGCACTGACTATACGGAGCAAAACCTGTGCTAACTATACAGTATATAACATGCATGCAATCATATCGGCTTCTTAATAAACATTTTTTGTACAAAAAACAACAACACTGAAAAGAGTCATATATAATCCTTTAGTTTGATTAATGATAAATATTCAAAAATTCCTCCGGAGGACACCTTTTTAAATATTTCCCTTAAAATGCTTCCAAAATAAAACACCATTTTATCATCAAAATATTATTACAAGAGTAACGAATAGGTTTTTCTTTTTTCCCCTTTTCAAAAATAAGAGTGTGTAAGTCTTGAGTGACCAATTCTGCATCTTGTATGTACAACTATTTTCAAAATGGCAATTATTTCTTTCATTTACAAACGGTTTCATTATGTAATTTGTTGTTTCTACATTCATCTTATTTCATTTGCCATTTTTATGTAATATACAACTTTAAAGCCAGAACTTCATAAAAAACCAGTGTGTACGTTTTGCCTTTGTGTGTGTGCGTGTTTGTGTCACATATGGCCCATAACTGCTGCAGAGTGAAAACACATGCCATGTGTGGCATTGAGGTCACTAGGACAAATGTTAGAGTTTCACACGATGCAGGTGTGTGACATTTTACATGACACCGAGAGCAGGCTTTCTGCGGGGTATTTTAGGTGAGATTTTTAACTTAAACAACATCTGATTTTTTTCTAAATGGCACAGTGTTAAACTGAGAGCCAGGTGCAAACAAAGCTTTTTTATTTTTTTTTATTTTTTTTTACAAATATTCAGCATTTTTTTCCTGAGGGACAAAAACACAGATTAAAGAGATGTGCTTAAAACAGATTCACACTGAAGATGCTTTATTATTTTTTATAAAGTAGTAATGCATCGTATGCCATTATCTCACCCAACTGGTTCTTGAAAAGATGTTTGTGGCAAGATTTTATATATTTGCAAGAAGCCTCTTCACTTATTGATTCAAATTAAATAATGCTGTGAAACAATTACAATTAACAATTGCATTTAATATATTTCTTAAAAGCTTAAAGCTTACTCCTGTGATGGCACAGCTGTAATAAGCCGTATTAAGCTGTCAAGTTTGCAGAATTTCCCAAAAAATTACAAATATCACTAATTTTAGAATATTATTGCACATCTTGACATAAAGAGAGAGAAGGAAAGCAAACAAGGATCCCAAATGATTGTGACAATTAATGACCCCCAAATATATTTATATATAATAACACTCGGTTTCTCTCTTAAAAATATTAAATTGTGATTTTTCTGATTCTGTAAGTAGATTGTAGCACTGGCTGGATTAGTGTTTATTAGTCCTGCCACATCAGCCATCCTAAATGTTGACTGGATTTGAAAAGAACCCTTTATTTAACATTTTAAAGTATATATTGGCGACTTAATAGCACATATCTTCTTAAAGCCCAAGCAAGAATATTAATTCAACTCATATTCTAATTATTAAATGCCATATTTACAGTCCATGGTCTATTACTGGATCCAGTCCAGCAATCAGTTTGATTCTCTTTTGTGGTGCTGTAAAACATCAGAAATTACTTGTAACAATACAAATATCCTTACTTCCATGTTACGCAATTTAGAGAATTCTTGCTAAATTAACATAAGTAACAAAATCCATTTCATTAAAAGAGAAAGAATGGAAATCGTCTGAAAAAGCATTAAGACTTGAAGGAACAGTCCACTATTTTTGGAAATAGTCACCAATAGTTAAACAGTTGAGTTTTACCATTTTAAAATCCATTCAGCAAATCTCTGGGTCTTGTGGGAGCATTTTACTTAACATAAATTATTCAATCCAGTTGCATTTCACTCAATGCAAAATAAATAAATAAATAAATAAATAAACAAATAATCTTTCTATTTAAAGTTTGACTCTACTGTGGTCACAAGTAATATAAACCTACAGAAAATGAAAAGTAGCTTATTTCTAGGCTGATATGGCTAGAAACTTTACTCTTATTCTAGATTAACAATCAAGGAACTTTTGTTGGTCTTATTAAAACTCTTTTTTGAATGAGATGCTAACGGTCTAATCTAATTCAATGAATTATTCTAAGCTAAGCTAAAAATGCTCCCACGATAACCAGAGTTCGGCTGAATGAATTTAAAAATGTCAAAACTCAACTGTTTAAGTCTAGGGGAGATGTAAAATAAGGTTATTTCCAAAAAGTGTACCTATAAACGAGTAGTTCATTCAAAGATTCTCTCTAATTACCCATCTAATTTTTGTTTACAAATCTGCTTTTGTTTTCAACAGAACAAAAAACTCAAACTGGTATGAAATAAGTGTAAACCATGACAGAACCACACATATTAACTGCTAGGCCACAGCATTAGCCTTGTTATATATATATTTTTTGAACCACATGAATCATCACAACACAGCTGTGCTGGTCTCACATCAGACACGCTGGCCATTTCTTCAAATCTGCATCACAAAAGCACTCCCACACGAGTAGCTTTATGAATATCAACCCTGGACTCCATTTTGAGCCAGTGTGAAACAAAAGCAGAGACACAGGGAGCCCTGCTTTCCTTCTTTGCCTGTTTTTTTTCCCCATTTCTAAACAGTACTTGAAAGCTGCTCTTCAGAAACGAATACTGGATCAATGTCTGAAGCACTGTGAACTCAGAGTTTGGTCTGATGTATTCAGAAAGGACACACTTTACTAAGCACGAATGGGAGGGGAGTGCGACTTAAGCTCTGCATTGTTAGGAGTTTAGAAGTCAAAGTCCAGACACCCTGGTTTTGCTCACTACTAAGCCTCGTGCCATGTATTATTCAATGCATTCGGCAAGCTGAGCTCAGGGATGGTTGGCGCGTGTGTTACCCAAACCACAGAGCGCCCGGCGACGGAGACGCTAAGCCTGCTAAATTAGCCAGTTGAAAATTTCAGGTCATTTATTGAGGGTTTATCTCTAGGTCAAAGCTGAATGGATACATCAGCAGACTCACTGACCTTAATACTTATCTCAGAGTGTGCTATATTGGTGCTAGTGGACTCACATGAACAGAACACATGAACAGACCACGTTCGGTCACATTCCCTGCTTTTAATTACTGAAGTTGAATCTAAATGTGTGTGGATATAATGAGGTATAATCCTGGCAAAGCTTACAGATAAGAACGAACAACTGTGACAATGACACGAAGGTGAAATGGACATACCGGTTCTTCTCCATCTCGTTGTGTGTAGACCTGCAGAGATAAAAAAAACAGAGAGGAAGATATTAGGAATTGCTTTATCATTTCATTTATATTTACATTCATGCATCTGGCAGATGCTTTTATCCAAAGCAACCTTGTTTGTTTTATCAGTTCATGCGAATCGAATTCATGATGTTGGTGGTATTAATACAGCACTGTGTTGTTTGAACTTGTTACACACAAACCCTACCTGACAAAAGTCTTGTCGCATATCCAAGTTTTAGGAACAACAAATATTAACTTGACATCTAGTTGATCAATTGGTATCAGAAGTGGCTTATATGAAAGGCACAGGCCTCTAGAATATGATCATGCCTTGAACTTTATTTAATTAGGACAGTAAGGTCTAACTTTGTCTAGACAACAGTCTTGTCACTTAACGATAACAACAGTCTTGTCACTTATAGGATAAAAAGTCATGGTGCAGTGGAAAAAAAATTACTATTGTGTATGACTCCCATGAGGACTTGGAGGACTGCATCCATACATCTCTGCAATGACTCAAATAATTCTTTAATAAAGTCATCTGGAATGGCAAAGAGTGTTCTTGCAGGACTCCCAGAGTTCACCATGACTCTTTGGATTTATCTTCAATGCCTCCATTTTATCCCCAGACATTCTCAATAATGTTCATGTCTGGTGACTGGGCGGGCCAATCCTGAAGCACCTTGACCTTCTTTGCTTTCAGGAACTTTAATGTGGAGGCTGAAGTATGTGAATTTGCGCTATTCTGCTGAAGAATTTGCCCTCTCCTGTGGTTTGTAATGTAATGGGCAGCATAAATGTATTAATACCTCAGACTGTTAATGTTGCCATCCACTCTGCAGATCTCTCGCACACCCCCATAGTGAATATAACCCCAAACCATGATTTTTCATTCATTAAACTTGACCCATTTCTGTGACATTCTTGGGTCCATGCAGGTCTTTTGCAGTATCTTTTGCAGTTCAACAGATGATTCATCTGAAAAATCTACTTTCTGCCACTTTTTCAAATGATCAACTAGAAGTCAAGTTTTTATTTGTTGCTCTTACAACTGGGATTTATCAGGTAGTATACTTTATTATATTTGGCGCTAGTTTATTAGGAAGTGGCGATTTTGTGCTTTATGGATGAAAACATCAGTGCTTTATTCTCAAATGTTTTGTGTGAGATTCCAATTTCGCTAAAAAGTTCCATTCTCATGGAAATGTCTGGATACTTAGCTAGTGTAGGAATTACAGTTAATATATATATATATATATATATATATATATATATATATATATATATATATATATATATATATATATATTACAACATTTTATTAATTAGCATTTTTACAATGTATCTTAAGTACAAGAAACATGACGCTGCAGCATGAAAAAAGGTATTTTTCACTTTAAAATAAGAGTTTTTGACTCGACCAACTACAAAAACAGTTTCTATTTCTGCACTGCCGTAGCTGAACAACACTATAAACTACTATGACAAGGATCACCTCAGGTACTGATTATGTGCTTTATTTACAGTTAAATGTTTTATTTGACACAAACACAGACAAGAATAATATCTAAAATCTTTTTTTTCATAATAATTTTTTCGGGGTTTCACATTTATTTTTGATAGGACAGTAGAGATTATTGACAGGAAAGCATGGGGAGCAGAGAGAGGGGAAGGATCGACATAGGACCGCGAGGCGGAATCGAACCCGGGTCGCCATGAACACCTGAGTGCGTGTGTCGACGCACTAACCACTACACCACTGGCGCCGACCTTTTTAAAGAAGAATGTTCTGTTGTAGATAAACAGGCTCACGAGATTCATCTGGTGACTAAAATGTTTTCAATAATCCATAAAAAATTCTATCCATCATCCATTCATGCACACAAAACAATATTTCTGTTGGATTTTTAACCTTGTCCTAACCACACACAAAATAACACTGCAGCATGATAAAAAGTATTTTTCTATTTTAAAAGAAGAGTTTTTGACTCAACCAGCCGCAGAAACGGTTTCTATTTCTGCAATGTTGCAGCTGAACAACAGCATAAACTAGTATGACAAGGATCACCTCAGGTACTAATTATGTGTTATATTTACTGATAAATGCTTTATATGACAATTACACAGACAAGAATGATATTCAAAATCAGTTTGATTTTCACCAATTCATCTGGTGACTCTAAAATGTGTTCAATAATCCATAAAAAAAAAAAAAAAAAAAAAAAATCGATCCATCCATTCATACCTACAAAACAATATTTCTGTTGGATTTTTTCAACCGTATCCCAACTACACACACTGGACGATTTGGCCTAAAATCGAAATCACAACTAACTGAACATTTTAATTTGATTACGAATAATGAACAATTATTTCATTTAATGGTTTTGCCCTCATAGTTTACTGAGAAGTTTTGTATAGTAAATAGGCTCAAATATTACAAGCGAGAGATTTTTGAATTTAGGATGCATTATTTGATTTTTAATAATTGAAGTAAACACAAATGATATACTATCTATTCTTATATATTGAACATCTACGCTAAATAACTGAAATTAAAACACAATGTCTAAACGTGCCTCTCTGTGCTCCCCACCATTGTCACCGCTACCAAACCGACCAATCACAAAGCTTGCGCTACATGTTGTGACATATAAGTAAATATTTTTGAGATGTTTTGTACACACCCCCTTGGCAGAAGTATAATATCATAATAATATAATAAGTATAAATCACACTATAACAAGTGTAATTTAGTTTTAACAGAGCAGGGTAAAGTGACTCCACACAGTAGGGAAAGTAATTTAAAAAAATGACCTGGAAAAAATAGATTGATTATAGGTTTTGATTTGAATATCTATTTTGATTACTTTTCGATTAATCGCCCAGCCCTACCCTGCAGCATGATAAAAGGTTTTTGTTCCCCCTTTTAAAAGAAGTTTTGACTAAACCAGCCACAGAAACAGTTTCTATTTCTGCATAGCCTTATCTGAACAACAGCATAAACTACTATAACAATGAACACCTCAGGTACTGATTATGTGCTTTATTTACCGTTAAATGCTTTATTTGACATAAACACAAACAAGAATAATATCTGAAATCAGTTTGTAAAGAAGAAAAGAGTTTCTATTCTAGATAAACAGGCTCACGAGATTTATCTGTTCAATAGTCCATTTAAAAAATCTATCCATCCATTCATGCCTACAAAACAATATTTCTGTTGGATTGTTTCAACCGTGTCCTGACTACACATAAAATGAAGCCGTAGCCTGATAAAAAAGTTATTTGTTCGCCATTTTAAAAGAAGTTTTTGACTCAACCAGCCGCAGAAACGGTTTCTATTTCTGCATAGCCGCGAATGAACAACAGCATAAATTACTATAACCATGAACACCTCAGGTACTGATTATGTGCCTTTATTTACCATTAAATGTTTCTTTTGACAATTACACAAACAAGAATAACATCTGAAATCAGTTTTTAAAGAAGTATGTTTTTTTAAATTTGTTCAATAATCCATAAAAAAAGTCTATTCATGCCTAGCATACAATACTTCTGTACATTTGTTCAACTATTTCCACCAGAGGTGTCAAAACATGCTCCTAAAAGGGCAACTTCTTGGTAAATGAGAGGATCTTTATTATCATTGGAAAAAGTGTAATGGTTAACTTGGATCACATGAGGCACCACAGCCTATCATATAACAAATTCTGCTGGTCTCCTTCCCAGGATAAGTCACAGTGTTAATGTTAGCTGTCATGCTTTTTTGGCTAAAGGTTGCAGGCTTGACTTCCAGTGGCTTTTCTCCAATTAACTTGACATCTCTGGATTAACTGGTTCAGGTGTGTTTTTCTGCTCTATGCAGGACAGCGGCCCTCCAGGAACTAACGTAGCCACGCCTGGTTTAGAGTCTTTTGATGTAGACCGCATAGCAACAACCCAAAACACCCTACCCTAGCAACCATTCAATAACACCTTGACAACAACCACCCCACAGCAACACAGCATTTATTACACAGTCCTAAAAAGAGGAAATTGAAGAACACACTCAGAACTTCGTGGAAATGGCAAAGAAATATATTCTCATTTTGAGAAATATCTTAACACACTGAAAAAAATGGTTTCTGCACAATTGTTGCAAACTATTGATATAGGCTAAAGTTAAACAGACAAATTGTTGTGTTATTAAAATGTTTATATCCAGCCCAAATAAATCCTTTACAACAACTTACCTTAAACAATTTGAGTAAACGCAACGGATTATTTTTGCATAATGTTTTTCAGAGTATTATATACACACACATGTGTGCCCACTACATATTACACGCTGTAATTGAAAAATGTATATAATAAATGTCATGACAACACATGCTTTATGTTAATTGCAACATATTAATCCAAGTTACTTATGTTTAAGTTACACAATCTGTTTTACGTCAGTTTAATGCAATTTAAATTCCTTAAGTTTATTTGATTCAACAACAAGATTTAAGGCAGTCATTTTTACACTGTATATTTTTTTATTTAAATATACATTTTTCCTCAATATTCGTTCATTTTCTTTTTGGCTTAGTCCCTTTATTAAGCAGGGGTTGCCACAACGGATTGAATCGCCAACTTATCCAGCATATGTTTTATGCAGCGGATGCCCTTCCAGCTGCAACTCATCATGGGGAAACACCCATAGAGTCTCATTCACACACATACACTATGGGCAATTTATTTTATTAAATTCACCTATAGTTCTTGTCTTTGGACTGTGGGGGAAACCTGTGCACCTGGAGGAAACCCATGCCAACACGGTGAGAACATGCAAACTCCACACAGAAATACCAAATGACACAGCCGAGGCTTGAACCTGCGACCTTCTTGCTGTGAAGTGATCGAGCTACCCACTGCCCCACCGTGACACCCTTATCCTCAATATATAATGAGTAAACTTAGGCAAAAGATGAGATGAGATGTGCCGTTTTAGCGTCTGTATCAAATTAAATTTACTAAAGTGATATTAATTAACAAGACAGTGGTTTGAAGGATAATGGTGAAGTTTAACGATTCAATTAATTTAGGGATGTTTTGTGCTGCACTGTGATTCTTAGAGGTGCTTTATGTAAGTTTTTGACTCTTCTAAAGCATGAAAATACTATAATATGTTTGAAGATATTTAGGAAACATGCTAAGTGAACATTCTTGTTTATCTAAAAAACAATGCTGAAGTCTGATATTCTGCTTTAAAAATGAGCGCTCCGTGCTGGAACGGCTGTACTTGATTTGGGTATTTTAACCCACCCAATGCCAGTTTAGCCAATTATATTTCAGCACCCCGGGTTGCCTTTGTGGAAAACAGCATATTTCATTCATTAAGTCAGAGAGGCTCTCAAAGCATGCACTTGTGTCTAAAACACGACCTCTGGTGGACAGTAGCAGACTCCGAAATAAGACGCAGATTCAGAGTTCCACATGAGGTTATTAATTGGCAAATAACAGAAATATTTGTTTTGATTAGGTGAGCAGGTTACATTATAACCGTGTGTCCTAATAACATGCTACGTGATGAGATTTGCAGTGATAAGCAATTTGGCTGTTTTCACCAGACAAAACGCGTCAGAAATTTAAATACAGCCATTCAGAAGCACAAAATATGCACTCACTCACGAAATGGTAAGGTTTATAATCTAATTAATACATATTAACCCTCTTTAGCATTATTAAATGTTCATGCTGAATCACTGATATGTGTTGGTGGTTAGTCAGTTCTAAACAGAGATGTATAGTAACGAAGTAGAACTACTTCACTACTGTACTTAAGTACTAAAAGGCAGTATCTGTACTTTACTGGAGTATTATTTTTTTCTCCTACTTCCACTTTTACTTAAGTACATATTTTCCATGAATTTAATACTTTTACTCCGATAGATTTTTTATGTGCTGCATCGTTACTCGTTACTAGGGGTGTCAAAATGATCGATATCAGTTCAATAATAGGTCATAACCGGTGATTACGTGATGACGTCATTTATCTCCTATGCGCGATGTCGCAATACTATGGCGGAGGACGGAGGCGCGAGTGAAGGCGGCACACGAGCCGCTAATTTACTATTAGGGAGAAATGTTGTAAAACTTCACCTCTGCCTCTCTCTTTCTCACTTTGGACATTTGACCCGCTGGCCTGTTTGTAAGGTAACTTTCCCTCTTTTCTTGGCTGTTAAAGCTGTCGATCCATCCAGACACGAGCGTGTCTGATGTTCAAGTTTTCTCCACTTTGTCTATTACCTGTGATAACCGCGTATTCTTCCCGCCATGGGTGAACAGCGCTTAATTTCTAAAGCCCTTTCTGTTGAGCAGATGAAGATAATAACCAATCATCATAAGACCTCGCCTGTCAGCGCTCAAAAAGCAGGCGGTATGATATTGACATGAGTTTATTAGCTGTAAATGCTCATGCTGTCTTCTGTGCATGAGTTTTGTTTGATACATTCAGAAAGAGTGCTTTCTTTAAGCAGGTCAAATTATGAGTAGGGTTCATATATCTGACTGCTGTATTAAAGAACAAAATTGTATTAAAAATAACCCTATAACTGTCACACCAAGACAAAAGCAATAGATTTTTTTTATTGCATTTCTTAACTCATAATGTCGCTATTTAACACAGTCAATGCATTTTTTTCTCAACACATCCCATAATTTCTAAAATATCAGCCTCTACCAACTGGTTAAGAAGTTGGTTTATGGTAAAAGTACCAGAATTAATAAATATACTACAGAACATATGAAGTGCCAGACCAATTGAATTAAAAACATAATCAAAATTTAAAAAATTTATACTAAACCATAGCCATAAGCCATAAAGTATTTTAGATTTTCTTTTAACACAGTACTATACACGCTTTCCTGTTTTTCTTTTCTTTTTTTTTTTTACAATAAAATCAAAATCAAGTGAATTAGTGCAACAGGATTTAGTTTGCTTGTTTAGTTTAGTTTCACGACTGCTTCCAGAAGACAAAACTCCTGTTTATTGTGGTATTAACCAATTAAACTTCAAAACTACCAAAGTGTGAGTGTGTGTGAGTGAATAATGCATGTACGAGAGAAACAGTGTGATTGTACCTGTGTGTGCGTCTGTGTGTGTGTGTGTGAGAGAGAGAGAGTGTATGAGAGTGTAAAAGAGTGTATTTTCGTGTTTGTGTGTGTGTGTGCCCATGTATATGTACACTCTCAGAAAAAAAGGTACAAAATTGTACCTTTTAGGGTACAAATGGCCCGTCACTGGGGTGGTACCCTTAAGGGTACAAATTTGTACCTCTATTTAAAGGTACAAAATTGTACCTTCTACATTTGTACCCTTTAAGGGACAATTTTGTACCCCCACCGAAGGTACAAAAATTTACCTTTTTATATTATATAGCATTTTCAGGGTACTGACCCAGGCATTTTGATCCTTTGGTGACTGCATGCACAAATAAATAAATAAAATATTTTGGTTAGCAGATGTCCATTTTTATTTATTAATGTAGAAATATTTCATTACAACTCACAACTGAATGTGTTAAGAAATAAAATTACACAGTAAATATAAAGCAGACATGTAAAACAGTAAAAAGAACAATTTAGAAAACAAATAAAAATTGTTCACTCACTGTACAGTATATAATCTACCCTTAATACAAAGACCACAAGAATACTGTTTAAGATTTATAAACACATTACACAGGCTACATCAAGTACTGCACTTTATAAAGTCCAAAGTATTTGTCTTTAGTCAGAATACTCAGTCATAATAAATAATTTGTCATCAACATTTTCTCTGAATTTCAGAATGAAGGCAATGTTTCTCTATAAATTGCTTCAACAGTGCAGAAAACCAAATACATCAGTAGCCTCTTCCTCAACACCAGTAGATTACTCCTCATCATCCTCAAGTGGAGTTGTAATTTGTTGTAACACAATATGTGTTTATGCTTTAGGTAAACATGACATGTAAAGCACTCATATCTGGAAAATGTTCTTTGATAGTCATTAGGACCACAAGTTATTTAAAAATCTGCTTTATGCATGAATGAGAGCAGTGTGCTGGATTAACTTGATTGTGATTATCCCAAGAGCATGTAGAGAAACAAAAAACAAGGTTGATCACTTTGGTAACTGGAGTAGATCGAGGCTTGTCACCGTCCACCGTTCATTCAAAACATTCCACTGCAGAAACATCAAGGTGATCTTCTAATAAGATGGATATGTCAAAAATGTATATTCGTCCACATCATTAGCCCGGCCAATCGCAATCCCATCAACTCTGAAGACTGCCGTGACTCGTCTTGTTAACACAGTTGTCCAGTCGGTGGTGTCCTCCTGTACTTGAACTGTTGGATGTGGTGAAGATGATTCACTGTAAATGACAAAGCAATAATTACATTAATATCAGTCACTCTATCACTGATGAAGAGAAAATCAACATGCATAGAAAGTAAAATAATTAATATTCACCGATTTTAAAAAAAAAGTATCACAGATTAAAAGACTAATATAAATTTCATTCATTCATTCAATTTCTTTTTGGCTTAGTCCCTTTATTAATCTGGGGTCGCCACAGTGGAATGAACCACCAACTTATCCAGCATATGTTTTATGCAGCAGATGCCCTTCCAGCTGCAACCCAGTATTACGAAACATCCAGACACACTTATTCACACACACACATTTATACACTACAGACAAATAAGCTTACCAAATTCAGCTATAGCGCATGTCTTTGGACTTGTGGGGAAACCGGAGCACTTGGAGGAAACCTTCACGAACACTGGAAGAATATGCAAACTCCTCACACAAATGCCAACTGACCCAGCCGAGGCTCGAACCAGCGACCTTCTTGCTGTAAGGTGACAGCACTACCCACTGCGTCATCCTAATATAAAGAATATCAAGAATTATAAAATGCATTTATCACAGCATATACTGAACAGAAAACAACATACGCACCGGAGCACAACGAAATGTTGAAGTGTCTCGCTTAACAAGGCTGGCAACATGAGAAGTGCTGCTGTAAAATCAATTCCTGGAACATAAGATGTGGCATACAAACAAATATGAATGAATCCATCCAAAGCTAGAATTTAATAATATTAATCAAGTGGAGAAAGTTTAGAAAGAGTACCTTCGAGTCAGGTCCATAGCCTTCTTCAGTTGATCTCTCATCTTTCGATGAAAACCTAGAAAATAATTTTAAACACGTGGGTGTACATTTATTGTTGTTTGTAAGCAAAAACCTACAAATTTAAAATAGTATGTAAGCCATTAAAACCATGGTATAGATAATGAGACATACTTACATCTTGTAACTGAGCCATGCTTTCATATGACATGCCTTCATTGGTCTAATGCTGTTAGCCTGCATTATGTTGTTTAATCTTGTCCTGAAATACAATTGGAAACTTCATAAACTTCAGGAAAGCAATAAGATAAAGCAATAACTATTTATTTATAGTATTTTATTTATATATAAGTATAACGTTAAACGATAGTAAAGCAGCAACAATTCTGGACATGAGAGTTTGTGGACACTCCTCAACATTAATGTAACTTAGACACTGAAACAAAGATATGTACAAGCATACACACGCCACGTTTGTAACTAGCCACGTTTACATAATCAGTCGCTTTGCCGGTGACAAAATTGTGATTTTTCTTCACAAAATGGCGGTGTATATAACCGTCTAAAATTACATTTCCGCGGTCAACCGAGGCTAGAAAATGGCCTCAAAATATAAAACATTATCGATAATTACAAATTCCAGTATTAATAACAAAAGGTTTTATATCAAGGTATATGAAGACTTCAGTCGCGCCCGCTCCGGGCCACACCGCACATTACTCACGGCCCGATTCCGGTGCACGGTTACGGCAGCGTCGGCTCGCTTCTGCCGCCGCATCTGGCCCGAGTAACGATACAGCAGACGGACTCGGGCAGGCGAGAATCTAGCCGCAACTGGCCCGAGTGTATTTTGCTATCTGGGTTGCGATTATATTCCGCCGTGGCAACACTTATTAATAAAGCAGTAACGTAACGTAACATATAAGGCGCGAATACGTAACGTAGGCGATAAAGGGAACTTTTACACCGAGAAAACTAACAGCATATAGTACTTACCTTCTATAACGTTATGTCCCTCGGTGACTTCGATATCACGTTGTATTAACTTCTTTAATAAGCTGCAGACATCTTAGCAAACTCCATCCTGCAGGCCAACGTACACCAGCCAGCCCGGAGCACAAAGCGGGGGAAAGCCGAGACCAGAGAGTCAGACAAAATCAACAGAACACGGCTTCACATGTAAAAATGAGACTGAAAATATATCTTTAATACATTCTTACCTGAAAAGTGTGGACTCCAAAATAGACTTTTCTTTGAAAAGCGTGCGAAGTTCTGTGTAAACAGCCAGCATACTCGACCGACCGCTTCAGTAACAAACACTACTATAACGTCTCAACAAGCCAAATTCTTAAAGAGACAGCAACATCACCACCTGTATGAAGATGCTGTCCCTCTGCATGGTTCTTATTCTACATCCCATATATACTATAGGGACTTAAACAGTAAGCAAAGACCAGTATTTACGTTTTTAATGATTAAAATTACATTTAATTATAAATTAAATTATTAACATTTTTGAGAAAAAATGTAATTTAAATACATGAAAAAAAATAATTATTAAAATTTTTAATTCAATCAATTTATTTATTTATTATATTTTTAAATTATGTATTTTAGTATTAATGTTTAGTATTAATACATTTAAATTAGTGTTATGTAGTGTCTTGATCTTATCATGAGCTGAGGGTACAATTTTGTTCCTATAGGGAAACAAAATATATAATTGTACCTTTAAAGGTGCCAAATTGGTCCTTTACGGTACAATTTTGTATCCAAATGTGCTATAAAAGGTACAAAAATGTACCTTTCAAACCTAAATCTGGACATTTGTACCTTTATAGCCCGTTTGGGTACAAAATTGTACCCTAAGGACCAATATGGGACCTTTAAAGGTACAATTTTATATTTTGTTCCCTCTAGGAACAAAATTGTACCCTCATTGTACCTTTTTTTCTGAGAGTGTATAACAACATCGGTATTACACAGATGTTAGGAGGAGATGGTGAATTATGTGGATATTATGTATAAAATTCAATCACACTAAATATTTTTTTATTTTCAGAAAGTAAAACTACACATAATTTCCTGTAAGGGTTGGGTTTAGAGATTGGATTTGGGGTTAGAGCATTCAAAAGTATAGTTTGTAGAGTATAAAAACAATTGTAACCTATGTAATGTCCCCACAATTCACAAAAATGTGTGTGTGTGTGTGTGTGTGTGTGTGTGTGTGTGTGTGTGCGTGTGTGTGTGAGAGAGAGATAGAGAGAGAACTGTGTGTGAGAGTGTATGAATGTGTGAGAGTGTACATTTAGGTGTGTGTGTGTATGTGTGTGTAAAAGAGAGAGAGAGAGAGAGAGAGAGAGAGAGAGTATGAATGAACATGCTGAATTATCTCATCAGTGAAGTGATTTTCTGGTAAAAGAGCCCGACGATGTGAGTTCTTGTACCATAGAAATTATTTACAGAGAAAAACAGTATCATAAGCCATGTTTCTTTTCATTCTGCTTAATCAAGTGCCCCAAAGATATTTAAAATAAACAAAACAATATGATGTCTTTTGACTGCCTTCTTTAATAACTACATTACACAATACTTGTACTTTTACTTTCAGTACTTGAGTAGTAAATTTTGAAATAAACTACTTGCAATACTTAAGTACTAAAAATGTTGAATACTTTAGTACTTCCACTTAAGTATGGTGATTAAAGAGCACTTCTACTTCTACTCAAGTCACTTTTTGATAGAGCACTTGTACTTTTACTTAAGTACGGGTCTCTAGTACTTTATACATCTCTGGTTCTAAAGTTCAATTTCAAAAGGTTTATTTTATTTTCATGATCTGAGGTGAACTATCTGCTGCTGCTTTCAGTAGTATGGCAATAATGTCATGTGAAATGGCATTCAAACTCACATTATTAGGATTTAACAGTTAATGAAGCACATGAGGTGTACCTGAGGTGATCATTGTCAGTTTTCTGTGGTTCAGCTACAAGAAATAGAAGCTGTTTCTAATATATCAATTCGAGGTGTTGGTTAGAACAATAAACTCCTTTAATTATAAAGAATATTCCTCCAATTGCGTGCCGTTGCTTTTATTTAGAACATAATTTAAATCAGCCTTTAGGCTCGATAGTCAGACACAGGTTTTTTGGTCCTCAATCTGGCAACCATGCTCTTGTGTTTGTTTTGATTCAGGAATGCAATACCTAGTTCAACCACTGGGTGTCAAACTTGCATACTGCACCTTTAAACAACTATAAAGATAATGTCATCAAATGATGCCTGACAAAAAAACTGTTATTTAATTATAATTACACAGAAAGTTGTAAAAATGTAAATGTCACAATCGAATGTATCAAAAAAAAAAAAAAAATCAACATTTAAAACGGTCTTATTTTTATATTGCTTAAATGCTTGAAAACAAACCTTGTCCACTATATAATGGGATTTATGACAATATATGAACAAACAAACGCTCAAGGGATCATGAAATGTAGGCATCTCTGCCATCAAAATCCATTTATTAACAAAATAATAGCTCTAACATCACCCCGTTATTCTGAAAGGGATAGTTCCCCCAAAATAGAGATAAACATGGTTTCTGCTACATTCATTCTTTCATGGCGGGCCGCCAAAATTCATCCCGCCACGGCTACATTACAGCTTCTCATTCAAAACATTATATTTTTTAATAGCGGGTGATAATTTCACCAAAACTTATTAAAAGGTAAGTGAATTATAACAGCGCAAACTTTTCTGTAACCGTAGTAGTGCTATGCGTCATTTGTTTAACCCTTTAAGGTGACGTGCTGACTGACTGACAGGTGCGTGATGCGTGAGGCCAGCAAACAGGACGTATAGCCGTTTTACTTTTTTTTAGGACGCATTAAAGCTGCTCTTTAGGACTATTAGAGACATTCATAAATATCCCTAGCAAATCTATTAAATGCTGGAGACATACTCGTTACATAATCACACTAAATAGCACTTCAGCAGCGTTTATTTGAGAGCGCACAAGAAGATCTGCGTGCTCTTGAAGCGACTTATATTTGAGGGGGCATGCAAGAAGTTTTGTGCACAAGCAGAGGAAATCGGCGCGCAAACAAAGAGATTCACATGCTTGTAGTTTCCTAAAGGAAACACTGGATATACATACCATATTTATTCAACCTCAAGTGGTTTCAAACCATGATGAGTTTCTTTCTTCTGCTTTACACAATTGAAGATATTGTGAAGAAAGGTGTAAGCCTTTTACCGTTGTCATCCATAGTAGGAAAAACAAATATAGAAGTTAATGGTTACGTTTCCAACATTCTTCAAAATATCTTCTTTTGTGTTTAACAGAAGAAAGAAACTCATAATGAAACAATGAGCACATGATGACCGAATATTCATTTTTGGATGAACTACCACGGCACACAGAGAGTGTCCTGTGCTCAATGCTGATTTGAATGTTCAGTACAAAGGTGAACCGGTGCATGTGTGTGTGTGTGTGTGTGTGTGTGTGTGTGTGGTGTAAAACCTCTACAGAAACAAACTCCACTACGGCAGGGGGATTTTAAGGGCCCCTGAGCTTGTTTAGTGGACGCAGGAGTTGCCAAAATGCTAATTGCTGATTGCAAATGTACTCGGTCCTCTCTGTGTGCACGTCTCGCTACGTTCGCAAAATACATAGAGGCCCTTGGCCCCGCTTAGCAACAGTAACTAGAAACACAAGCCTGAGACACAAGACGGTGGTGGGGGGTTGAGTCCTGCAAACACAACATGTGAAGAATGAAGGCTCGCTTCAGAGAGGACATTTCGGCATCAACAGACAAGTGAAAGAGAAGCAAAGCAGAGAACGGCAAGGAAAAGATGAGAGGGAGAACAAGATCTCAATAGAAAAAGAGTCTGATGTCCAATGCTTTTGCTGCATTCAAGCCATGTTGACAAAATTATGCTTTATTATAAGATTAATGAACACCTCAAAGTCATATCTATGTATCATTCAGTTGTTGCTAGATCCTATACGGTTGCGGACGGAAGTTAACAAGAACTATCTATATTATTTATTAAATTTCCCATTAATTTTATTTTATTAACATCTACCCCAAAGCTAAAACCAACCGAAACCGTAATGTAAAAACAGCAGTTGTACATTATTATTTATGTTATTTACCCGATAAACTGTATTTTAAACGCCTATTCCTACCCCAACTCTAAACCCAACCGCCAGAGTACTGTAAACATATTAATTATTGTTATACAGCGTCCCAAAAATGAAGCTATATTGATGTGCATGAGCAGTTGTATCCTATCTAGACTTTACCTGATCATTTGGGACTTTGTTAGATATCAATTTATTTGATACCACATTTTTGCTGAATTGGGTATCAATCAAAACCAAACAATACTATATAGCGCATGTACTGTTCTGTGATACTGTTTAGCCCCATTCATACTGATTAACACAATATGTTTAAATAGCTACTATCGAGCAGTCATTCTAACTGCTGAAACTTCTTTTAAACTCAGTCTGCTATAGTATTTATTTATTTATTTTATCATAAGTTGTTTTTCTTTAAAATAATGTAATATAGTCCGTAATTAGTAGTCTGTATTTAATCAAAGACTCTAGAATACACAAGACATGTCACACGTATTGTTTTGAATGGGGAAAAGTGTAACGGTCAATATAGTGAATAAAGCCCATTCTACTAGTACAGGAGCCAATCATCGATCGCTATATGGTGAATAAATCCCGCCTTCTAGTACAGGAGCCAATCATTCATCCCTATATGGTGAATAAATCCTGCCTTCTAGTACAGGAGCCAATCATCGATCGCTATATGGTGAATAAATCCCGCCTACTAGTACAGGAGCCAATCATTCATCCCTATATGGTGAATAAATCCTGCCTTCTAGTACAGGAGCCAATCATCAATCATTATAGGCTGGCGATACACCGGGGGAGGGGCTCGGACCAGACGTAATTTCTGCACATTTTGTGTGATCTGAATGTTTAGAAATAAAACTTAGGTACAGTTGTTTAATTTTATTGGTGATTCCTAATATAAAATTTAATGGTAAGCTTGGCAAGCAGTTTTGGAGAATTTGATGCTTCCCCATTCAGACAGAATGCCAGAGCATACAGCCCGAGAAGTGTTTCAAAGATGGCTGCTAGTTGAAATGACTTGCCTTAAAAGGACTTTAATTTAATACACAATATATATTGCAAGTTGAGTGTGTATACCTCAGATTTTTAGAGGTATAGATATTCTATACCAGGGGTGTCCAAACGTTTCCTTATGAAGAGCCAAAAACCAAACTTGATTGAGGCTAGTGGGCTAAATGTAAATTTAATCGGCATGGTTATTTCTAAATTTATTTAATAAAATTTAAAGATTGAAACTAGAAAACATTGCTTTATATAAACTAACACAGTATTATTTTTAGCTGTTTATTTATTTTACACGTTTTAATGAACTTACTAGAGTAAAATAAAATATATTCTCATTTATAACAGAATGGAGTTACACTAGTTTTTGCCTTGATTTGCTCACTGACGTCTTCTGCATAGTCCTCTGTCCGTCGAGTAACAGTAATTACATTTTAAAAATCTGATTCATGTACAATATTTAATTAAAACATTTCATTTCAATTTTAACATTTACATTTTTTGTAGCTTAGCAATAAAACACACCAACCCTCTTCATCATTCTTACCCTCTTCTAAGATAAGATGGTGGGCCAAATCAAAGGTTACAACGGACCAACTTTGGTCCACGGGCCCTACTTTGGGTATCTCTGCTCTATAATATAGAAAAAATAAATAAATAAAAAAGTATAGGCCGATATTCAAAATGTTTGATTTTGACAATTTAGGTTGTTTGCATCAAATGTGGATGAAAACATAAGTGGTAGATTATTGCAACCAAACCAAACTATCCATAAATTTCATACAGGTCCAAAAACAATGATCAAGTTTCACCAGTTAAGCTTTTCTTACACATCTAATGCACATATCTTGCTTTTTACTTAGCTGTTTTCTCGCTAAATAGAATGTTGTTGTTTACAAGGCAAATAAACAAACCAAAACACTACAATTCAATTCTACTTTGCCTTGGTAAAATGTTTTAAATGTTTCTAAAATCAGTCTCTTATACTCCCCAAAAGCTAGATTTTTTGCTAAAAAATACAACCAAGGATTCAGCTAAAAATCCTCTTAAAAAATCCTGTCATTTTATGAAATATGACTACAATATAAAATTTATAATGGCTTACTGTAGTATTACATGTCATTTTTTGCAGTAATAGTACAGCTGAATTTTCAGCAGCCATTACTTCAGTGCAATTTAATCCTTCAGAAATAAATCTAATTAAAACCATCTGATTTGATTCTGACATTATTTGAAACAGAAATCTGAATGGGTAATTTACTGAGATCAGTCGCACCATGTGACTGCTATATCACCCGACAGCTGCATAATCATTTTAGCATTGTGTTTAGGCATTTTATAATGAGGTCATCACATGCAGTCATCTTAAAATTACAGCAATTATGAGATAGCATGCACAAGCTTTATAAAGTACATATGAAATATTACAATAAAGATTGCATGGGAAAACCTTAACTTGTCTGATCAAATAAGTAGGATGGACTGTATAAAGGTAACGTTAGAAGTAAACACAACAACTCTAAATGCTATTAATCAAACGAAAAGATTACATAAGCTCTATAGCATTGGTCAGAACATAGTAAACCGCAACATTTGCAAACTCCAAAAGAGAGCTTGAAGGGATTGTGCCATCTCATTATTCATCCATCTATCCATCCATCCATCTAGCTGACCTAATGACCCTCACTCTAAAAATACACCCAAGGTTGAGGCAGAAGATATCTTCTCACCCCAGTGTCTCACAATCATTTTAACCCTTTAAATTAGCTTGTTTAGGACACTTAAATCTTCTTTTCAGAGACATTGTGTACTATTTGTTTGGGTAGGTACCATATCTCATTTAGCTAGAAAGGATAGGAGGATAAGATAGATGTACAGCCTGTTCTCTTTGTGCCACAATTTAATTATTACAAGATTACAATTTAAAATGAAATATTTTTTAGGAAATACAGTGTTTCACCTGCTGAACATTTAAAGAGAGAGTATATAATGGTGCAACATCTCGAGTTATTGTCATTAACTAAAATTAAAGCTAATAAAAACAATTATATGACTTAAATATATATTTAAAATAAATACTCAAATGTTGCTTAGGCAAGGCAACTTACTGACAAAATTAAAACTAAAATCTAAAAATGTATATTTGCTATTATTTTATTCAACCTCAGGCCATCTATACACTTTTATGTGAACATTTAAGCACCCTTATTTACAACTGGCTCGTTGAGATAAAACTAATAATAATAAAATCAATACAAACAAATGTATGCTCTTGCATTTTATCCATAACAAAACACCCAAAAAGGGTCCCAGCTAAAATCCTCTTTAATGTTCTACTTAAGGAAAAAAAACAAACAAACAAACAATCTATTCAATCTTGGGTTATCAGATTCTTTATTTTGATTTTAATCTTATTTAACAGAAAATGTTTGTTTTTGAGAGAACTATACACCGTTAATGATTTTTGTAAATGACACAGTATTTAACTGTATCATTAACTGAATTTGACTGTACAACAGTTATGCGGTATCTTACTGTATTTTAAAGTTGCATTGTGAAATTTACCAAATATTGTACAGTAAAGATATACAGTACTGTAATGCAAAGCGGGGAAAATGGTGCTGTAAATGTAATGTAAACAGTATTTTTGCTGTAATTAATTTTCAGTAAGTTACTGTAGATTTTTCAGGAAATTGAAAACAATGTAGCTTAAAAGCATCAATTGGAAATAATTTACATCTAAAACTGGAATAAAACTTAAATCAAAAACACGACACAAAATAATTTAACTAAAAAAATAAAAGTAAATTCAAAATATGAATTAAACCAATATGCTTAATATAAATACTTTCTCTACGGTCTAAAATAGCCTTTTCTGAATGCTGTGAGTCGTCTTGCTCGAAATGAAAAGTTCATAAACAATGCTAACATTAACTAACATCAAGCCTGTGCACATAGATCAGCTGATCTGCTTGGCTTGCGTCTCGCTCGGGAGGTGGATTGAAGAGGGGTGGGGGTCGACTGAAACCAGTGACATAACAGCCCATACCAATGTGTAATGCAGACTCCCCTTGTTGCTACTGTACTTGCCAGACCACCTGTCCCAACACATTAAAAGCCAAGCAGTTTCCAAAGCATATCTCGTCTTATTATTACCTACATACAGCATACACATCCAGTTCACTCTGTAAGTCACAACACGGTGCTTCTCATAAACTAAAATACCTGTTAAAATGAATAAACAATGTAATATGACTCCACTACATGGCATAAATTCACGTCACAATACTATAGCAGCTAAGGCTGGGTAATATTGCAATGAATGATCACGATATCATGTTTCATATCATTCGGTATCGATAATTATTAAATATTTTTTAACAATCCATTTAGGAATATTAGATTTTCTGTGTTAATCTAACCACTTTATTTTAATTTACCAACATTACTAAGGCAAATCTTTTTAACAGTCAAAAAAATTAAAACAAAATATCTGATCTCTTTATAATAAAATAAACATAAGTGTTAAAGAAACTCTTAAACTTGATAAATAAAAATATTACAAAATGTGTGCAATGGTAAAGTGTAAATATTGAACAATCAAAGCAAAGATGTCAATAGTAACGATACAGTAAACCTCAAACTCTGTAAACAAAACTAATTATAATAATCAAATCTGAGTTTTAGTAAAGAAACCAACCATCATTATTCAAATACTGTACATACTGCAACATTAGAAATTATGAAGTTGAATGACTTAATTACTCCCTATGCTAAAAAGGGAGCTTTCAAATGGGGAGCTTGTGGCTGGGATGCAAAAGAAAAGAAACCAAAAAGCCACTCTGGCGACATCCTTACATCCTTCTTTTATTTACAATCTCTTCACTGCTGCTAGCCACAGCACTCATTTTCGTGTGTGTTGTTACTCTGACCTTAAATGACAAGCGCAAGTGTATGGTTTCCTTCACCACTGTGCTTTGCACTCGCAGTCCCCTGGCATCTCTTGTAACTAGGCATCAATCAACCGTTTTCTCAGAGGATGACAAACAAACAAATCATTGCTGCAGCTCTGATACAAGTTTATGGAGAAAAGTAAAAAGCACTGTGCAGTGTTTGGATGCACTGTGTTTGTCTGAGTTAATTAGTCTACCGTTTTCACTGAAATGTGTATATTCCATACAAAGTGTGAAGCATATTGGTTAGTTCTACTTGCATGAATCAAGGTGCGCTCACAGCATTCGGAAAAGTTCAGATGTTTTTCAACTAGGTGTACATGGAGTGCATCAAGTGTGTGCCGTTTCCACAGCATGTAACATTGTCAAGTCCGGAGCCTCCATTTTAAATGACAAACTAACACCCTAAGCTTATTGGCATTGCTTCCAAGGCGCAAACTCACATAAAAAAAATAAATAAAAATAAAATAAAATAAAAACTATAGCTTTTTAATCGAAACTTTATACTGAGCTTTTTTTTTAATAGTTATTGACAACACTGTCCAGCCAATAAATACAGATACCGAAATTCTAAAGTTTTGCAACCTTAAAGGGCTCCACAGAATGTTGAAATAAAAATAAAATTAATTTGTTTATTTGCCGGAATAAATGTGTGAGCATTTTAGTGACTTTTTCCACATGCAACATTAACTATTGTAGAACCATTAATGACAATGCTACCATTAACAAACTAGTGGCATCGTCAGTATTTTAGAGCCATAATGCTGATTTATACTTCTGCATCAAGCACATGCGTATGGGCCAGCGAAGCCTTCGTGGGGTCGCATAGCCCTCGCCGTGGCTTACACTAATGAGCAACTCTCAAAAAATAGAAATTACAAGTTATAACGACGCAAAGCACAAGCTCTGTGATTAGTCAGCTTGGTAGCGATGACGAGTGTGGGCGGGGCTGTGAGCCACACAAACCTGTTGGAGCGAGTATTTACAAGAGTCGAGCTCCAATTGGAAACTTTTGTTTTATGTTTACCTTATGATTAAAGTTGTTGCACGTCTGCCAGTTCCCACCTCTGAATGAGCGTGTTTGAGCTACTTGGTTTTACTGTATTGTGATTTTTGCTCCACAATATATTCTTTTCCAATGTCTGGATAAAAAGCACATTATATTTTACATTGAGAAAGTTTTATAATATTTTGGCACAGTAAACATGTCAGGCTAAAATAATTTAAATAAATCAATGACCTCTGCCATCTTTATTTGTTTCAAAAACACTGATTTGTTTACAATTTAAAACTGCGTCTTTGGATAAATTTTCTGCTGCAGATACTGTTGTATCAAAACAAAACAAAACATAAAAAACTACAACTCGCATACACCGTAGGAACGATAATGCAGAAAATTTTGGCTGTTTTAAGACCTTGACTTTTTTCAAACAGCGGTACACCTTGAAAACTGTTATCGTCCCATGCCTAGCCATGGGTCATGCCGATCTTTCGAAGCAGAACCACACTACCGGTAAACCATGCAACCCTACTCCAATGGACATATTTAAAAGGATAGTTCACACTAAAACGAACATTTACTGACCCTCAAATGGTTCCCAAACCTTTATGAGTTTGGTTCAAGTGGGAGATCCACCTGACCTACATATAATAAAAGCCTTTACACAACACACTCCGGTGCAAATGGCATTCCTGAGACGCTTTTCAGAAGATCCATCATCAAATGAGCTTTTGTTAAACACTAAAGAAGATATTTTGAAGAAAGCTGAAAACCTGTAATTATTGACTTCTATTGCGTGAAAAACATATACTACAGAAGTCAGTGATTTCCAGCGTTCTTCAAAATATCTTTTATGTTCAAATGAAGAAAGAAACTTAAACCTGTTTAAAACAAATATATTGCGAGTAAATGATGACAGAATTTTCTTTTTGGGTGAACTACCCCTTAAAATGAACATGACAAAAACCCACGGTTGATGCTACATGCATTAGCCCACATTCTGTAATAAGTGATGTAGGAGGAGCCCTGTCAAATGTAAATATACACACATGTATAAAATGGGGGTATTGGAGCCGCACCGTTTGCCTGAATCAAGAAAAAGAGAAGAGGGGGAAGGGGAGAGGAAGGCACCAGCCCACCAATCTCACACATACACAGATCAGGGACACACACTGTCACCCTTCCCCCATGATCCATCAGGAAAACACAACCACGGAAAGCTGTAGGCTGGTTCGAGAGGGAGATCCACTAGTTACAGGAGATCCACCTGACCTAGATATAATAAAAGCCTTTGCACAACACACTCCAGTGCAAATGGCATTCCTGAGACGCTTTTCAGAAGATCCATCATCAAATGAGCTCAAGCAACTAAATCACTTTCTATCCTCCAAGCTGGTGTGAATGAGCGAGAGAGCCATCTAATGAGTCAGGAGTGCAGTCGGAGAGATGTGAGGAGTTTATTCAGTGCGGAAACACCAGGCGCATTCTAGAGCGAAAGGGTTTCATGCATGATGCATTAACACCAGTGCTGGTGTAGTGAATGTAGGTTACTTGCATATTCTGAGCCTGTGCACATGATTTTTGATGCTGACTCTTTATGTATTTGGTGCACCAAAACTTCTTGCAAAACTAGTTTTTTTTTAAAGGTGTGCTCTAGTTCATGATCAAGATACGGTATTTAACAGTAGGCCATATTTTACATTTGTGGTAGTCTTTAATACAATCGCCTTACATTTAGACAATACAAATTGTGGACCCATATTTTGTATAAACTGAGGTATACACCTGGAACAAAACTACAGCTTGGATATTAATGGATTAGTTAAAATTAAATTCTTTTACTAATCAATAATCTTCATTTCATTTCAATGCCCCGAGAGCCATCGGTGAGCAGTAGCGTCGCTACAAGTAGTTATGCTACTAGCTTAACTACATTTCTCAGTAGTGTGGTGGTAGCGTGGCTACTTTCTAAATCAAATAGCTTTTAAGCTAATTTTTTAAGTCAAGTAGCGGCCACAAAAGCTACATTTACCCATCGCAGATCGTTAAGTGACGGCACCGACATTCACAGACCTTTGAGGCCGGTGTCTAGCAGATGAAAGTAAATCCATATGATGGTGAGAACGATGATTTCTTCTTCTTCTTCTTCCTGTTTTACGGTGGTCGACAACAAACTTTTTTGGTTCGTTACTCAGTTTGTCATGAGGGCATGAATGAAATGTTGCTGAATGAAAGTGAAAGTGCCGAACTGCAGTTAAAGCTAAAAAATTAAAAATGAAACACCCAAAATGACATGAAACTTCAGAGGAAATCTGGATATCGTGGTGACGCAATGATGTTCATCGATCTATGTGCTATGCAGGGCTTGATGTTAATACCCGCCAACCCACCAAACGCAGGTAGATTTCAGCTGTGGCGGGTTAGACAGACACTTCCACTAGCCACTTTAGCTGGTTGAAAAACAATTTTTAAAATGTGGTTTTCTTAAAAGCGGGGTTCGACCATACGGATGACACAATATGCATCCAAATGTGATATTAGAATAGAGAAACAGCACGACTAATAAAACTAATTGTGCTCACGCGACCAAAACAAAGCAGATGAATAATGAATGATCACTTGCGCTAACAGCTGATGTGATGCGCGTGATTGTTTAAAACACGCATGCGCTCCTATTTTCTTGCGTGAAGCAACTGTGCCTCGAAGGCAACTGTGATCAGTTCTCTTTCAAATAGACTAGACAAAAAGTTATGCACCAACAGTCTTGCTCCTTTCAAGAGCTCCAGATTTGTGTTTTTGTTAGCAGCACCGGTTACTTTCGCTTTGAACAGATTATTAATTGGCCTTAACCTTGTGGGTGTGATTATCCTTTCATCATCAAACACAGTTTGTTTTTCACCTGCTTTCTTTTGCTTGCTGTTATTTTTGTTAATATGGTTTAATTATCTTTTTTTGTTTTTGTTTTTACAATAACACTGCTTTATTTTGAGATTAGCTCGCCATTAATGTGTAGTTAACTGGTGATCTGAGAGATCTTTAGCCAGGACAGATTACTGTGCATATTTTTGATACATGACAATAATTATTTTTTAAAAGTCAATTGTTTTTGTTAGCTTTTTTTAAAGAAATGTTTTGTTAAATAAAAGGTATAGTATACAGCTATATTTAGCCCATGCTGGCCTCACTAACACCTTTTCCGGCAGCAACCTAGCTTTCCCATGTGGTCTCCCATCCAGGTACTGACCAGACTGAGCCCTGCTTAGCTTCAGTGGGCGATCATGTGAGAGTGGCAGAGAGCTAGATGCCGGCTGTTATTGTTTGTTTTCTTACTAGAAACTACAGTGACCAATGTGTTGATCGCATTTATTTAGACCATGCTGTACCCGGAGTTTTGGAAAATCTTTACCATGGCCGGAGTTTTCAGAACGTTTCAGTTTCAGTCACCTGACATTGCATTTTTATGTAGTCGAACAGCGAAACCGGAAAAAAAACGAGGTTTTGAAAAAATTGTGTGGACAGGGCCTTAATTTGTGTTCTGAAGATGAACAAAGGTCTCCAGCGATTGGAACGACATGTGAATAATTTGTTAGTTTTGAGGTGAACCAATCCTTTAATGGTTACAGAAAATTGGTTTACAACCCCCAATGAGGAACTTGAAATACTTTACCAACCCTACCAATGATAAGTAAAAACAAAAGCATCCAACTGATTATAAATTCACACATATTTACAGTTCAAATGATTGGGGTTAGTAAGAATTATTTTTAAGTTATTTTTTTATCTAAAATTGTTACAGGAAAATCAAGAACTCATTTTCATGACTGTCATATAAAATATGGACATTGTTTTACAACTATCAACTCTTGATTCCACAGGCTGATTTTACCATTCTGTTCTAGCAGTAGCCCATGACCTTGTATAGTACACAAAACTTTACTAGTAGACACAACGTGAGCCCTTATAACGAGATTGATGGCAACACACACTGGGTGATCCCCTGTACTCTGAAATCGCACCTATCCACTATCTAGAGATCTGTCGCATTAACAAGACAGCTGCTACTTCTTTTTCAGCTAAACCAACATTTAAACAACATCTTCAACTGAGCACGCCATAAGGCTGTGTATAAATAGCTACAAACCCAGTGCTACCCTTGTTGGGTCTTAATATCCAGTTACAGACCACACAAACATCCAGACACTGTTTAAGAGTCGGGACTGTTTTCAGCATGCTGGTTACGGAATAACTAGATTTTGATCCAAGGTCATTTATTCCTAAAATAGATCATATCTATGATTCAGACGCAGCAGCTATTATGACCCTATGTTGACCTGTTTAAGAGGTCCTTGTGGCTGTGAATCAGTATCATATGGGAATGCATGACAGCAATATGTGTTGTCATTCAGCCACAGAGAAAAAAATTCTCCATGAAGTTTAATCTAGCAGGCTCCAAACTCAATTCATTTTCTCAATAATGTCAAATTGATTGTATATTCTAGTACTGAAGTCTTTATTATTTTTAAAATATGGTTTAATGGTGCATTTGCTGTGAAACAACTACATTCCCCATGATTCTACATGATATCTCCACCAATCAGAGAATGAATCAGTCTCACTCTAAAATTACTTAAAAGGATGGTTAACCCAGATAAAAATAAATAAATACAAATTAATAATTAATTTACTCTTCATCATCTGGCTGTCCAAGATGTAGGTATTTTTTTTATTCTTCCGTAAAACATTAAGGGATGAACTTAGGGCATGCTCAGACTAGGTACAGTTGCCTTGAACCATGCTGAAGCGCGCTTGGCCACTTTGAGAGTCAAAAAAAAAAAAACATACAAGCATAAGAAAATTAATACTTATGGCTCCTGGCAATATACGGGTCTTTTGAATGAAACAATCAATATGTGCAATAAACTGAACAGTATTTATAGCATTACTACCTTACAAACAGCCTCTGGAAACTCAGGTTACTGTAGGAAAATGAGCATCAGCTCATATGCAAGTTTGCAGCCGTGTATACGTCCTTATTTATTTATTTATTTGACATGGACATCACAATTACACTGGACAACCAAATGCATTTAAGTGTTTTAGCAAACTTGCTAATTCTCGACACCTGTCCACAGGAGGCTTAAAAATTGGCAAAATGGAAATATAATAAAAACATATACACATTACAATTACATGCAGTTGGCTTACTTTTAGGCCTGTCATGATATCTATTTTTTGTTGCACGATATATTGCACCAAAATATATTGCAATAAACAATATTACTGTCATTTTAAGGCCATTGTATGCCACTCATTATATAATGCCAGAATGACAATATAATATCATCATAATGCAAGTACACGCTTTCAAAGAACACATACCATTTCATTCTTAAGAATACTTCATTTAACTATAGTCATTTAAATGATTGAATAATTAGGCATTGGAATCAGAAGGTGAAAACACATACCCTAAATAAATAACAAATGTTAACAACAAAGTGCAAGTAAAAGGTAACAGAGGCTGCGATATCTGCTACCAGATCTATTTTCAGTTGTCAGACATGGAAATATACTATATTAATTTATAGTATTACTATAGTGTTTTTACTGACACACTGACTCTGACACCTCCAAGAGACAGAGATGCTGCACAATCAGCTAAATTGTTGCTAGAATTAATTTTAATGTATGGCCGATTTACATACATCACCAAAAATGATTGAGCTCATGTCCATGAGTTGTGTGATATAGATTATTGTGACACGCCTGCCTATTTTTATACACCTGTAACATATTTTGGTATTATTTTGTCATGTACTGGATAAAATTAATGAAAACTTGAATTACATTAAAAAAAAATTGGATAACAAAATAATCTGCAATTACTCCCAACAAAAAACAGATAAACACACAGTAAAATGAAAACTTCTGTCATGGTTGCAACAAAAATCCAAATGTACATGAAAGGGATTTATCGCATATCACCTTATCAATGTACCTCATGTTCCTGTTTAGAACATCCTGTAATAGAACATTTTCTAGAATGTGGAGTTATATGACGCACATCATAATCAGAACAGGGCTGGTGTAAAGCTGAAATAATGGTGACTTTCTATTTATACTCAAAATGAAATTAAAGAAGTTATAGATATTGTTTAGATTTTTGATGTACATAAACTGTATTATCAAACAAAGGTAAGATTAAAAAAATAAAAAATAAGCAGATTTGGGGTTTTAACCGGGGTTTTAGACGTTGGTTTTAAACTGAATTTTGGGGTGCACCTAAAGATTGATGCAAATTACCAGATAAAATGAGTGTATATGCAGTTGTTTAAAAACAACAAATGCAAAAATGGCTCAGATGGAAACGAATTGTTCACAATAAGGCTGCACAATTTTCGAAAAATCTGATATTGCAATATTTCTTTTTTCTGAGATGAATATTGCGATACAAATGCAGTTTCACCAGATGCTTTGAATTGTTCCATTTAAAGTTTTTTCTGGAGTCTAATGGTATTCAGGTACAAAAATTAAATAATCACAATGCAAAAATGCTTTACTTGAGAGCTTATATATATATATATATATATATATATATATATATATATATATATATATATATACACACACATATATACATACATACATACATACATACATATATATATATATATATATATATATATATATATATATATATATATCAAGTAAAAATATTTTATATTTTGATTTTGTTTTTTACTTTCAGAAGTATTAGGTCAAAATTATTTTAACATTTAAACGAGTAAAACAATCTGCAAACAGGTTAAGTAAATTAATCTTGTTTTCGATTTGAAATGTTGATTTTTGAACTGAAAACACGATAAATATTCTTAAATACATTACAAATCCTGCAATGTGACTATTACGAATGTGCACATTGTGATTTTGCTAAAACAATATATTGTGCAGCCCTAGTTTACAATCAGATCTACAATTATCATTTAGAAAAAGGTGTTTTTTTACTGTGTATTTTCAGAACATGCCAAATCCTGTGATGACTAATTTTAAGGGATAGTTCCACCAAATTATATACTCAACCTTTACTTGTTCCAAACCTGACTTTCTTCTCTTAAACACAAAAGAAGATACTTTGAATAAAGCTGAAAACCTGTAACCATTGACTTCAATGGTATTTGTTTTTCCTACTATAGAAGTTGATGGTTACAGGCTTTCAGCTTTCTTCAAAGTATCTTCTTTAGTGTTCAACAGAATAAAGAAACTCATAAAAGTTTGGAATCACTTGAGGGGGAGCAAATTTTCATTACTGATATAAATTTATTTAATGAGATATGATAGATATCAGGGCTCAACAATAAGGACTTCCCGATGGCCCAGGGTCAGCGTGCGAGGTGCTCAGGACAGTAGACCTGATCGTTACTGACCCGATCAGGCTAGTGCTGCCTTGTCACTAAAATTTAATTTGGCTGCGATGCAAATAGGGTGCTTTCACACCTATGCATTTGTTTCGGAAGCTGTCAAGTTTGCTCACTTAGCATAGTTTGTTTGGCATATGTAAATCTAACAATCGAGCTCAGATCCCCGGCAAATCAATTGGTCCGTGATCGCCTGAATGAGGTTGACTCTGCTCGATTGAAAAGAACTCTGGAGCGGATCGATTGTAGTGAGAAAGCAAAACGATCCAACAAACTAACGAACCAGGCTATATCCCAGTGTATTATGGTTGTGCAATAGTCATATATACAGCCATTTGAAGACAGAATTATGTGTAGGGCAATATCTCATTCCTACTGGTAAATGTGTGTTTCATGTACAATACAAAAGTAAAAGCATGCTGAAATAATCCTAAGAGCTGTTTATCCGTTAGGAAAATTGAGTGAAATTACCATCTGATCACTTTTCCATATTTTAATCGTATAATATTTTGTATGAGGCCCATTGTTTTGTTTATTTCTGCACTGACACCTCGAAAGAAAGATCAGCATTGATGTGCTTCATGATCTGACTGCAGTCTTGCTTCATCTGTTACTTCTCTCTATAATGTAAGCCTATAATGCAGAATTCTGGCCAATGCTTTCTAATAGATTAATTTAATAGATAGATTTTTATAAAACTTGACAATGAGGCTGTATGAGGAAGTCTGACCTCTCTGATTTATATTTGGCGACGATGTCTGTGGATGTCAAAATTAAAGTGCACATTTTAGCTATTGAGCTTTTGACACATTATTTAAAATTAGTGGCTAAGAAAAACCTCTTTTTTTTATATTTTGGCAGTGCAAGTGAAAATTTGAACCACTTGCCCTATCGGGCCAGTAGAAAAAATCCTTAGCATTGAACCCTCTATATACTTATGATATACTTATAAATATACATGCTATGTGGTAAACTAACAATCATGAGTTTGAACTGATTCACAGCTCAAAATAAAACAGCATTGTCTGGAATTTAGAGGTAAACAAGCAATTTACACTGAACAACATAATTAGTTCCACTTGCACCAATTTAAAGCACTCAATTTCAACCAATGACAAGCGACGGACAGTTCTAGGCACACTAACCGGATGATGCTGACGAAATGTGAGGTGTTGAGTAGTGAGTGAGTAAATTGTGACTGTGGGATGTGGGTGGTGAGAGTCACAGGGAGAGAATGGAGCGAGAGCGTGAGTGTCCGTCTCTCTCCGTGCTGAATGTGGGACGGCGTGTCCTGACTGCATCTGCACAGGGATGAATCAGTGGGTGTGTTTGTGTCACGCACGCACACGGGTGCATGTCCACTAATTTAGAAATCGCTCACGGGACATGCGGCCCTTTTCAAGTGAAGTGTGAATCACGACCGGGGGTAGAGAGGTTGTATTGGGATTCGAAGGGTGAAAAACACACCGCACATAAATAGACCTGCCATGTAGGAACTAGGAGGATGTAGTACCTGCTGCTGCAATTTTTCTTGCTTTTGATTTTTCGCTTCAAGCCATCCCTCTCTTTGTTGCTGGTGAAGGGTAACATGGAGGCATAACCGTGCTCTGCTTCTGCAAATCCAAACACAGACATTTAGAAGCTCATTAGACCACAGAGCACCTGAAAATCAAAGCCATTGATTACACATGGGATTATTGACCATTTCTTTTTGGACCCCAAGAGAAAAGAGGTTAAGCTATACATTAGAAATGGACCAATTTCTGGACAATTGTCTTGCTTTTGGGTCAATGATGTCATCTGAACTGGAGTAAACCCAATAGCCAGCCGAACCACAACAGATAGATGGGAGGGGGGATGCACCAGGAAACCCTCCACTTGAAATCAACAGCAGAGCTTGAAAATTGTATTTTCACTTACATTTAAGTGCAGAAATATGCCATCGAGCGTCTTTAAAGTAATATATGCTATATACGTTTGGGGTTTACCCCTAGAGAGCGTTAAAAACGCATTAGTGTCCCCTGTAAAAGACAAGTGTATGGTGGCTGGCCAGCACACAGTCTCAGACAGCTGAAGTGGACACTTCTCCATGTCTTTATCTTCCCCAAATGTCATAACAACGGAAAAAAACCGTCTGCAAATCAGTCATTCACCTCTAATAACTAGGTCGAAGCCCCATTATTCGTTATGGTATGCAAGCAGCATAGCAACAGTGTCATAATTCACATGCATGCAAAAAATAGTGGTTTAATGTTCATTTTATATAAAGCTATATATAGTAATTGGTCACTTTACCTCTTTCTCTTCGGTCAAGATATTCAGCTGCTTCGATCAACATCTGCAGTTTCTCGATAGCCGTCATTTTAAGCAATAAACAACGATATAAAACGACAATCCGGGTCAGATATAAACGAGGAAAAAAACAAGCAGCAGCCTTTCGTTCCTTCACGCTTCTTCCTCTTCCAGCGTTCAGAGTTTGAACAAAAATCCTGTCAGGCGAATTTACTAAATGAATTATTTTGTACAAGGCAGCGAGGGAAATGTTTAGATGTGAGGGGTGATGTTGATAAAAGATGTGTAAAAACGAATGGACAAAAAAAAATTACAAATTAACACGCTGGTTTCGAAAATGATGAATGATAAAAACCGAATAAAAATGTCCCTCAGCTGCCGAAAATAACTACAATTAACTAGTCCTGTTCATATTAAACGAGATGTTGGACATCAGTTGTTAAAACTGTGAGAAGAACACGACACGGACAACAACAGAAACCCTTCCAGGTTTGCAAAATCTGGCAACTCTTCCTGAAAGCATGTAAGTGGTGACACTCAGGAAGGTCTAAAGACTTTTATAGATGAGCTGTCTAACAGATAGGAGCTCACAGCTTTAGTTCTCTGTACTTGGTCAATTTTAGGCTCTGATAGTGACAGCAAACGCTGTTAACTAGAGAGCACCGCTGAGTCTGGAAATAAATGAGCAAAATAAAAACAATGGATTGACAGGTTAGTCAGATCGACCTGATGAGGACACTGGTTGCCAGATTGTATAGCTTGTCACACAGACAAAAAAAAAAAGTGTATTTGAGCAGCTGGTGATATTATTTGCAGAGCTTTGGTGCTGCTGTGCTGGTAGCTGGCTGGAAAACAAACAGCGTTCAACCGCAATTCTCGCTGTTGTTATAAAATAAAACGTCAATTTGATGTGCCTTTTAAGCGAGGTGGTAGGCAATAATATGCTGTATAGAATAAAAAAGAAAAAAATCTTGATTGGTCGCGGAAAAATTGTGCTGAAAATAGGTTTTAAAATGAATGCACGGCCTCCAAAAGTCCAAACAATCGCTGGTTTCGGTATTTTAAGCGTGACAAACGATCTGGCTACTTGTTAAACAGCTCGAGCTGCACGTGCTAAGCTGTAGCTGCGTGCAAATGAGGAAAACTATTCAAAAACAGGACAAAAACACGCAGCTAGCGAAACCATAACGTCGTTGAGCCAGGCAGATGAGATGTTTGCTAGCCGCTGTCATGTTACTGTACGCCTGTCAGGGGCTCTGGAGATCCTGCGAAGCTATTGGATAAACGAGAGAGGAAGCGAGCTTCTGGTTGGATGTGTTTGCTGTCAATCCAAGAGGCAGTGCCTGCTGAGGACCAATGGGCGCGCCGCATTCTTAAGCGTGAATATGTGACTGTTGTAATGCGACTCCGCAAGATAATGGTGCAACTAAGTAGCACTACAGCGCCATTTTGGAGCAAGGGTACAACCTGTACCGTAGTTTTCTGGCGTTTGCTCCTGAGCCAAAATGGATTATTATGCAAATCGTGTATTGTTGTTATGCTATGATTGGCCGGATGGCGACAGCTCTGTCGCACGTGATTGGACGCCTTTAAAGTGTTCCGGAACACATAACAGACACACCTCCATGTGTATGCTGATGGGTAAAATAACTGAACATGATTTGCCACCTTTTAAAGAGGCACAATGGAACCATTTTTATGTTTTTATTTAGCTGTTTTTACAATCAAAATTGTGTTTCAATTACAAAATTTAAGTGCACAATTGACCAAAAACACAAATCTTATTCAGAAGTTCTCATTTATTTAGTCACTGCAACATTTTCTCTAAGGATACTCAAGACAATATTAAAATGAGCTACTACAAACTAAACTGGACACTTGCATAACAGCCATTGCCTGAAAAACAAAACAGATGGGGAAAACTGATGGAGCACATATTTACATAAACTCCAGGAAGGAAAAAAACTAATGTTTTATGATGAGGCCAGTCATTAAAACGAAGGTCCTGACGACTCCATCAAGCGATGAAATCCAAAGGTCTGTTGAATCCACCTTTCCTGTTCATGTATTGCCTGCAAGAGAAATATGATTACATCATTGATCTCCTTCCTGCACCAAAACATTACATCACTGGCCACCAATGAGAGTGTTCGTCATTTAGCTGTGCAGTACCTGCAGAGGTGATTGGCCAAATACATAACTGTTGCTGGGATATTAACTTCATAAGTTACTTTTATCATAAGAACACATGAGGTTTGTGCGTATGCGAAAAATAAATCAATTACAGGAAATACAATTTAGAGAAATAATATCAAATAGAGAATCTGGGGTTCGGGCTGATGAACAATGTTAAGTGTTTAGAAAACAGATACTTTAAACACACACACACACACACACACACACACACACACACACACACACACACACACACCTGTATTTTCTCTTCTGAGAAACATTAACCGCAAATGCTTTAATAGATCCATCCTTCTTCTTGCCCTGTCGATTAAAAACAACAACAATCATACACCATACATTATGCATACAATATAAAAAAAGACACTGCATTTACTAATCAGATGGCAGAAAATACTGCAGCACACACACACACACACACACACACACACACACACACACACACACACACACACACAAATGTGACATTTCATCCTCATCTTTAATTAGATTTTTACAGGAATATTTTAAGCATAGACTCTATAAAGCTGTGCCATCTAGTGGTTATTCGCAGGAACAGCGCTGCCGGTTTCTGGAACAGTTTGTTCTTTTACCGGCTACAAAATGCAGACAGCAGCTCACGCTTTAACACGGCCAAAATATTTGACTGACATACATCTGCTGCCAATGTTTGACATAATACAAGCATGCTTAGCATACATTGACTGCCTGTGTTATTAGAAACACCTGTTCAACTGCTTAACAAAAAACACTGAACAGCCAATCACATGGCAGAAACTTAAACACATAATCAGGAAGATCTACAGAGAGTGTACAATAGAGTAAAAGGTGACTTAAGTGTCAATTGAGTGGGCTGGGCTGACTTTTTCAGAAAAAGCTGATCTACTTTTGCAGGGTTACTGCAGGTTTAACCAAGTTAAATTTGAGACCATTATGAAGGACATTTTTAGACTCATAAAGGGCTAAACGCTAAGGAATTTTTCTAATGGCCCAGGTTGAATAGTTTTTTATTTGCTGCATCAAAAAATAAATAAATATAAGAAATATATATATATATATATATATATATATATATATATATATATATATATATATATATATATATATCCGATAATAAATTAATTGTACATTATATTAGATATTTTAAATATTGTGTAAAAGCTCTACTTGTGTCCATACACTTTTTTCCAACTTAAAAAAAAAAATGGACAGATGTTTCAAAAACTATAATAAACTAAATGTATGCACAACAGTCTGTCCAGGTCGGTGTTCGCAGCAGTAAGTACATGGAGCACTTTTAAACAAATAAAATTGTAAGAAAATAAACCATTATGATAAATAGTTAAAAGTGAAAATAAAAACAAATAAAAATTGAAAGTTTTATTGAGATAAGACTGTTGGTGATTATATGGGTGTTGGCCAGATTGGGTAGTAATACATGATCAAAGGAAAATTAAAACCTGTTTAAAAATGATTTAAGACTTACAACACAACATTTCAGAAAATTAAAGAATTTTAAAGCCTAAAAGAAATAAGACATTTTAACACTTTAAGAACCCACAGAAACCTTGTTTAGTCATGAGAAATTAATCTCTTTTCAAAAATTCTGCAGAAGATTGGTCTCTCCTTGATGGGAGTTGGCTCTTCTCATTCGCTGTAAAGATTTGGATCTTATAACTGGCTCATTTGTAAATGATGCAGCCTGTAGCACAATGATGTACTGGATCAGGTCCATATGTGAGAAGTTTTTGCTATAAACGAGAATTTTTTGTATTAGTTAATAAATTACCCATTACATTGTGTTATTAACACCAACACCTTTGCCAACCCATCAACACAAGAGGTGCCCAATCCTGTTTCTAGAGATCTACCTTCCTGCAGAGTTCAGCTCTAACACTGATGAAAAACTACTAAACCAACTAAGTAGGATCTGAAGGAGCACTTGGTAATTAATGACAGGTGTGTTTGATCAAGGTTGCAGCTGAACTCTGCAGGAAGTCAGATCTCAAGGAACAGGATTCGGCACCCCTGGTTTAAACTAACCACAATCCTCAGCCACCTCCTCACAGTTAGACCGGTCACAACAAAGACTTTTTGTTGTGCGATAAGTCAAAGAATTTTTTGCAATAAGCGATATTATAAAGATTATTTCATGCCACTAATTATATAATTATAATACAACAGTATAATGTAAAACGCAATCTAAATAGCCATAAACACCTTCAAGGGAAAAAGACTTTTCACCATTGAGGTTATTTAGATTCTGTAAATTGATGTTAAAAAGGTACGAGTATGTTAAAGGTATGTTAAAAAGGTAGATGTTAAAACATCCTATTATATATACACACACTATGACATGTCCAATTATTAATCTTGACACTGGTAAGGTAAAATGCAAATGTAACTGTAAAATAGCTTAATATTTGTGAATTTGTAAATATTTATTGCAACACTAAAAATGATTAAGGTCATCTCCAAGCATTGCATGACAAGTCAATATATTGATTATTGTGACAGGCCTACCTATAGTTACCATTAAAATCTACACCAATCCAAACCCTAAGCTAGTTATTAATGTCTACACGAACCCCAAGCCTAAACCTCCTCCTCACAGTTACTATTAACATCTGCACTAACCCCGACCCTAAACCTAGCCCTCACAGTAAGCATTCACGTTACAACGTGCACAATGAAATGGACCAGATCCAGTAAGCCATGGTGCAAGAGACTGCAGCAAGGACATCTTGTGATTTTTACAGACAACCATATCTAGGGTTGAAAGACAATGGTCAGAAAAAGAGCAGCAAAAAATGCATTGTTGATACCAGATTGGTTTGCGCTGATTAAACGGCAAAATGGACTCAAAATACCGGCAGAAAGTCTGCAGAAGAGCATCTTCTAAATGCCTAAAGAGATTACCCAATAATGAAAATCAGCTCATCATTTATTCTCCCTTATGTGGTTTTATTCCAGCTTTGTTCAAAATATCTTCTTTTGCCTTCAACAGAAGAAACTCAAATAGGTTTTGAACAAAATGTAAAGGACGGCAGGATTTTCATTTATGGATAAACTATCCCTTTCACATGTCAAACCCTGAAAGAGATGAGCTACAGCAGCAGTTAAGAGTTTGTACAAGCCCACTAAAATGTCAATAAAAGGTTATCTGGTCAGAAGAGTCCACATTTGGGTCAAAACTCAAACAAATCCATAATGCCTTGTATCAATACCTTTGGCAGAAGGTGGTTAATGGTGTGAGGAAGATTTTCTTGACATATTTTTGACCTTTATTACCAACCGAGTGTTTTTTTTTTATGTTTATATAACCTGAATGCTGAACATGCCCATCCCTTTATGAACACAGTCTTTTAAAGTCGTCATAAAAGCGGAAGTTAAGATTGCTTTTTTTTCCTATTGTGACATACATCCACTTGAAATGACCCTGAAATTAGAAAAAAATGTAGGGCAACGCATGATTTTGTTCTTTTGGGAACTAATTGGATTGTTGGAAGATGAGTGTTGCTAACAAAATTGTTGAATGGATGAAGGCAGAGCAATAAGGAGATATGCCCTGATAGATCCTCCTGAAAGACATTCCATGCGGAAAAAAAAACTAATTTAGAGGCGGGAAGGAAGGTTATGATATTTGATAAAAGTGAATGGGTCCTTCACAAAACAATGAAGTGTATATATACATCGTTTACAACAAGCACTACAATTTACAAATAATATGCACGTGTATATGGAGATGGATGAATGGATGCATAGATAGATATTGATTTAATTTGTAATTATAATCTTGTGATATTAACTTTCAGCAGGATAACACATCACGCCAGAAATCAAATAAACTCAAACTGGTTTCTTGAACATGACAGTATAAGAACTCTACACACAAATGACCTCCAGAGTCATCAAAACTCGCCAGAAAAGGAGAAAGACACTATGGACGTGCAGCTGACAAATCTGCAGCAACATGCCAATCGTCACCTTAGCATTAAAAGGCTCTATCTGACATTTTTTGTCAAAATTGAGTTATTGACATATTCTTATTAAATGACAACTTATTTACATTATGGGATGTTTTTAAAAGTTGTTTACATTAAGACTTTTAATTTAAAAAGCAAATGTTACACACATACTGTTTGCTATGGAAAGAAAAAACTTTAAAGCTCAATTTCTCAAAATCATTCAGAACGCAAAGAGAACCTTATAATTCCAAAGTGACGCAATATGGACCAAAACTCAAATTACCTTTAAGGAATTAAAAGAATTAAGGCAGTTCTGAAGAGGAAAGAAGGTCTAACCTTTTACCTAATAAAATGGACATTGGTTACACGCTTAAACTGTAAGCAAAAAGAGTTCACCTTTGACGTCTCGAAGGATCCAAAGCCCATCAGTTTCATCATCTCGATTTCCTCTTCTGTCTTTCCCTGCATGTCCTCAGCTGCATGAGCAAACAGAAGACAAAACAAATCAATACATCATACATCACTTATATCATATAGATCACCCAAAAATTTAAACATAAGGTACTAAACATTTCCTCGTTTCCACACTAAAGTGGTTTCAAACCTTCAGGGATTTTCACAAAACAAGAAGATATTCTGAAGGATGTTGGAAACCAACTGCCATTGATATTCATAGTATCCATCATACCCAAAAATACAACTGAAGTCAACGGCAAAAGGTTTTCGCTAATTTTCAAACTATCTGTTTATAGTCTGTTTATGACAGAATAAAAAAAGCTCAAAACAAGTGTGAAACAGAAGGAGGGTGAGTAAAGGACAGAATTGTCATTTTTGGGTAAACACTCACTTTAGGGTCTGTTTTCAACACCATGACACCAGGATGAAAAGCCATCACATTTTGACACTTAACTTCTGTAGTTTGACACTTTTAAGGAGGATTTTTTGTGCATTATGAAGGTTTACAAGTTCCACTTTGAGTGATCCAATTGAATATTTCATAATGTAATACTATTATTCAAAACGTTGCATTCAGCAAGTGTTTTGTTTAAAAGCACATACTTTTATTCAAGCCAGGCAACATCAGCAAATAATGTTTTTTTTTGTGTGTGAATGAATGGCAGTTCTACACAAAAATGAATAGCACAACTGTTTTAAATATTGATTCTAAACAATGTTTCATGATTAGTTCAATATATTTATTTATTTGATAATCATATTAGAATGATTTCTAAAAGATCATGTGATCTTTGATTTGATAGAATAAATTACATTCCAACAGAAAATGCTTTAACAAAACCTTTACTTTTAAATCATTAAATAAATACATTGTCATATTTTAATTTAATCCTGTTTTTCAACCGCAACCAGTTGAATTTTTGTAAACAAACAGAAAAAGCTCTAAATCATTGCTCTCAAACTTAATTCTTGGAGGGCCACAGCTCTGCATAGTTTAGCTCCAACCACCTCCAACTCACACCTGCTTGATAGTCTCTGGTAGACTTGGAGCACCTTGATTAGCTGGATCAGCTGTGCTTGATTAGGGCTGGGGCAAAACGGTGCAGAGCTGCGGCCCTCCAAAAATCCAGATTGAGACCTATGCTCTAAATCAGTGGTTCTCAAACTGTGGTACGTGTAGCACTAGTGGTACGCAGGCTTCCTTCTAGTGGTACGCGGAGGAATTAAATATGTCATGTACATGCTACACACATTTCAAAATTTATCAAAAATTATGTATATAATATGCCATATATGACAAATAGCCTATATTTCTGAAGTAATCTGCAACGGTTTTTTAACAGTGTAGAGTTGTAGCTGCTCTAGTGGGCCTACTATGCTACTGTATTTCAATACTGCTCATTTTGGTGGTACTTAGAGAGACATTTTTTTCTGAAGTGGTACTTAATGAAAAAAGTTTAAGAGCCACTGGTCTAAATGACAATATGCTTGCTTGAAAGAAATGTTACTATACCGTTCTGGAATAAAACAAATATTAACATGTTACTCAAACACATACCTAGTAAAACCAGCACATCCCAAGAAATTAAATAGAGACGTATTATGCCCCTTTTTACAAGATGTAAAACATCTTTGATGTCCCTGGAGTGTATATGTGAAGGTTCAGCTCTGAATACTGAATACTGTTTTATAGCTCTTTGAAACTGCCCATTTTAGGCTTTGATCCTAATTGTGCCGTTTTGGTGACTGTCACTTTAAATTCAAATGAGATTGTGCTCTTTTCAAAAGTGGGTGGAGCTACAAATGCCTGTGTGTCAGTATAGTAGCAGATTCAAAGACAGGAATAACTTCTATGCTAATGAGAGACAGATCATCACTAATGGGTGGGACTTTCCTCCTCTGCTGACACGTACAGAGCAATAATGTCAATCAAAGTATTTCTGCAGACTGTTTTTATCAAGTGTTATTATAGAGAATAAGATTAGTACATTTTTATCATTAGAAGTTGGTTTATTTCCCTCATTGTTGCCACAAAACTTTGTTTAAACCCCTTATGAAAGTGATTTTTGCATAATAGGTCCCCTTTAAGAGTTCGAAAGTGCTCTCTTAATTTTTTGAATAGCTGTATATACAAATGCAATAAATTGCTTATTTTATTCTAAAGCTTGAGCCTCTAAATAATATTCAGGTTTTTTTTTTTACACAAGTATGAGATTTATGTTCTCGAATTTCACACTAAAAGAGGTATACAAGCATGATTATCAAATACGATACTCAACATACTTAAATCTATACTAAAGATCCTTTATTTTAAAATAATCAGCTTTTAAAATGATGTAACTTATCTGGCTATAGAATATTCAGCTTCAAAACTAATAATTCCTTACATTTACATAGTGGGGGACCACGGTGGCGCAATCGCCCCACAGCAAGAAGGTCGCTGGTTCGAGCCCCAGCTGGGTCAGTTGGAGTTTCCATGTGGAGTTTGCATGTTCTCCAGTGTTCCGGTTTCCCCCACAAGTCCAAAGACATGCACTATAGGTGAATTGAGTAAGCTAAATTGTCCGTAGTGCATGTGTGTGAATGAGTGTGTATATCCCAGTGATTTGTTGCAGGTGGAAGGGCATCCGTTGCGTAAAACATATGCTGGATAAGTTTGCTGTTCATTTCGCTGAGGCGACGCCAGATTACTAAAAGAGACTAAGCCGAAAAGAAAGTTAATGAATGAATTTAAATAGTTCTTTTCTGGACCCTCAAATCGCTTTAAACATTTTTGGGGGGAATCACCACATCCACTACCATATAAATTACAGTTAAAAGGAACTTTATTGTAAGGTAAAAACTGACTACATCTCCACCTGATATCTGATGGACCTTTGCTGGCTTTTCCTTCACATCCTTCCTGTCATCGTCTCGTCTGTCCTTCTGTCGCAGTGGAGACAGAGAGGAGGAGCGGTGTCTTCGCGGAGATCTGAACAAAAGAGATAAGGACACAGCTGGAGGAAGGGTTATCAGAAACAAGGGCTGTGCTATATTGGAAAAAAAAAACTTGACATTTCAATGTTTTATTTTTCTGTGATATATCATTGCCATATGAATATAATTTCACCAGATGAACTTGAGCCCCATTTCTCATTTTAGAATTCATTATTTTAGACTAGCTGGGATTATTTTGTAGGGCAGTGCATCTGCATGAAATATAACATATAAATGACAAGTCATCACAAATAATGCATGGGAAACAGCTTTGGCGTGTAAGTTGCAGAGCACTATGCAACAAGATATTGTAAACAAGCTAACGTTAACTAGACAAGTAATATTTAAATAACTCATATAGCAGATTCATCAACAATTACATTGGAAATCAGCATATTTACCACAACTAATTTATGAACGAGTCTGGATCAAGAAAATTAAAGGGAATCAATTTATTTAAAGTGAATAAAACACCCTCCTTACTGGAGTTCATCATTTATTGAGCCGCAGCCGCACACCTGACTCTTGTGTGTAAAGTAGGTGAGATGAACTAGGAAAGCAGGCAGTGGGCCAAACCAATGTAAGGAAGGGGAGAGGGAACGGTTTCTAAATGCATTTTTTGCATTTTGTTTTCTACTTTCACAATTATATAAGTTGTACATACATATATTTATCACAATTCAATTCATCTTTATTTGTAAAGAGCTTTTACAATGTAGATTGTGTCAAAGCAGCTTCACATAGAATATTATAGTGAATTGAAACAGTGTCAGTTTTCAGAGTTTAAGTTCAGTTCAGTGTGGTTTAATATTCAATGATGAGAGTCCAAACACTGAAAAGCAATCCATCAAAGCGAGAATTTTTTAAATATTTTTTTGGGACAACCATCGGATAGAGGGGAACATGTCCCCTCTGTCCCCCCCAGGATTTATGCCTGTGGCTGTGAGCTCATGTAGTGTACTCTGAACGTCTGACATCAGCAGCTCACCTGGATCTGCGTCTGTGTGGAGAACGTGATCGTGACCTTCGCCTGTCTCTGTCGCGGGACCGAGACCTCTCACGCTCCCTGCGCCGCCTCTCACGGTCACGAGAGGACGAGCGTGAACGGCGTCGCTCTGGAAATGACAAATGAAAAAGCTGTTACAAAACAAAAGGTTGGGGAAAAAATGAACAATAAAGGATGAATATCTGCTCTACCTGTACAAGTATCTTATGCCCTTTTATGGTATACAATTCATTTTCATATTCTTGTATGGTTTATATATATTCTTGTGTGTGTGTGTGTATGTAAATAAATAAATATATATATATATATATATATATATATATATATATATATATATATATATATCTCAATAATACATATTGTAATACGTATATAAATAATACATATTAATTACATATTTTTAATGAGGTTCTCATAAAAAAAAAACAAATACAGAAAAATGGCCTCCTATTATGAAACATTTCCACTGTCTTTTATCTCAAGCATGCCCCTTTATTTTTCACAATCACACCTTTATTGGCAAAATCATTTTTGTTTTCAAAAAAAAAAAAAAAAGTTTCAAGTTTTAAAAAAATCTAACATCTGCCTTTACTAATATATATTAGACTCTCCAACTTCAATGACATTTATAGCCATTTCCTTGTAAAAGGAACATATCTATTATCTTTAAATATATATATATATATATATATATATATATATATATATATATATATATATATATATATATATATATATATTCTCTCCGACTTAATTTTAGACTGCTTGAATATAGAAAGTTAGATTCAAGAGAGATAGTGACATTGATTATTTATATTATGTCACACTCTGCACTCTTTTCCAGAATTTTAGGATCTCTCCATATTCTGAATTGGCAAAAGGTTTAACTGGTGTGCAAAAAAACTAAACTAAATTAATAACAACATAAATAAACATAAATAAAACGGAATCACATGTACATGTAACAATTTTATCTTCAAACAGATTTTTGACATTTTCTATTTTACAATTGTATTGTTATGAACAATAGCAGACATTTCTTAATTCACCCCAGTTTTTTTGTGCACGTCTAATGAAAAACTACAGCAGCCTAAACAGCAGATCGCTTCATGGAGGTGAAATTCATGTATTTTGTCTGAAACTATTTATTTGCTCTTCTCAGAGAAATATGTGTGTTGTTTTAATATAAATAAATGAGCTAAGACTGTTTTGAGCAAAGATTTATATATAATTTCGACAATTTCAATAATAAAAGAAAGGTAATGGCAGTATTAATCACGTTCAATGTTTGAGATATAACAGTTTTAGTTTGGGTTTTATAGAACAATCCTCTTCATGTGTTCATGTTACTCATATTCGCACATTCAGACTTTTCCCTAAATAATATAATTTCATAAAAGTATTGTTTGCGAATTACAAATAGTGAAATATTAGCAGCAAATTAATATCAAAGTACAATATTGATCACAATCAATTAAGCGCAAACTTACTTGCATGCTATTTCATACTGAATGTTTAAAGTAGCGTGGTTAACAATATAGGGACCGTGTCACAGGTTGTTACTGTAGTGCGAATATTAAACCAACTTTACCTCAATCTATATCACTAATGTTACAAACCTAGCATAATCTGTTAAATCTTAATACATATAATATTTAAGAACAAAACAACAAACGCAATCAATATGGACGACACGGGTAAAAAAAAAAGAAATCAAAAGCTACTGTTAGTTATCAAGTCATTATATTTATCATATATAAAATAGGTCAATTTCACAGAATGAATGTAATGAGCAAGATTATTTAGCTGCTGGTGAGTTTTGTGATGGATGTGCGCCAGCTGCGATGTTTACAACGCCACCATCCATATAACGTTTATTTTAAGACAATATATGAATTCAAACCTCGTCGAGGGGGTGTCCGGCTCCTGCTTCTCCCCATTATTATAGTTGTATGGAATAGACTTTTCCTTTTCAAGCGTCTCTTTCACAATAAACAGCTATCCAGAAATTTCGAGACTCAAACGTCTGCTGGTCGCCATCAACTGTGCGTCACAAAAAGCAATCCGGAATAACTGGCCTTGCCTTTGAGTGTTCCGTAAAAATAGTTCCTACGCTCCCATTACAGCAGTGGTTGTCACGAGACAACGAGGGCGGTGATTTCCAAAAAAATAATTATTTTTTTAAAACTATTAGAATTATCATATTTTATCCATAACCTGCAGAATATATCAGTAGTTTTTAACATATCAGATATTTAATAGATCTAAAATTAAACCAAACTCAGTGAGATTAATATAATATAGTCAAATATTGAAATACATTCAATGAATACTCGACATTTTTTGCAAGTAGGCTCATTTTACAAGTCCCCTTAAAACAACAACAACAACAAATGTTTCTAAAATTTGTTATGATACGGCAAGGAACTATATGAAAGGCTTTGTGAAAGTTCAGTTGCTATTTTCTTGGCCGATATGGCTATACTCTATACTCTCTTTCCAGTGTAATAATCAATAATATTTGCTGCCAACAACGAGGCTGTGTAATGCTATCAGCAAAGTTCCTTAATTATTACACCAGAAAGAGAGTATAGTTCCTAGCAGTATCAGCCCAGAAAATAACAACTTTATTTTCCATCTTATGCATGATGTTACTAAGAGTCGTGATTTAAGCTAAAAGTGCTTATGCCAGACCAAGGCCAAGTTTTTTTTAAAAACAATCTGGATCAAATTGGTCCAGATTTGGAAATCCATGTTTTGCTATCCAGGATCAACTGATCTTACTTTTATTGTTCTATTTTCTAAAGGAACATTGGGTTGGATCACTGTGATCCCGATCCTAAATTTCAGCATTACAAAATCCTGTTTACCAGAGCCTTAAATGGAACCAACAGTGTAGCCTGGCTTAGCAAATAACAACAGGTTGGCAAAATACCAGCAGCCACAAGCAGCCATTGTTTGTTTTATTGTAAAAAGCAGAAACACTGCAATCAACAAACATTTTACATTTTTTAGTGTGTTCTAATACAATACTGCTTTGATATCGTTTTGTTGTTGTTGTATCCCATATCTCATTAGATGTGACATCCTTTATAGGATTCAGATATGAAGGAATTTATATCATAACCATTAAATTTGTGATGATTTACTTAAAAAATAAGACTTTATTTTATTTGGTTCAAAACTCACAACTGATTGTGAAGGAATAAGGATAAGCCTGTTTTTTTTTTTTTTTTTTTTTTTTTTTTTTTTTTTTTTTTTTTTTTTTTTTTTTGGATAAAATAGATCCCAATCAGTTCAAAGTTTTAAATAACAAAAAAGTCAGTTTTAAACCAAATCATATGTAAGATTGGATTACAGGGTCTGATATTAATTCAAAATTATATCATGGCTTTTGAAAAACCCATTGGTGTGTGTTTTAGATATATGTTAAGTAATACAGTTTAGTATTTAGCAGAATAGTTACTCTAAAAAATGTTAAGTTATTTATTTAACCCAATGGTTGAGTTAAACATATTTTGTGCTTTGTTGGGTTATTTTGAAACTTTATTAGTTTATTTATTAATAACTCAACCAGTTGAGTTAAATATTTGGTGCTTTGTTGGGTTATTTTTAACCTTTATTTGTTTTTTTGTTTAATAACTCAAGCAGATGGGGTAAAATTTTGAATTTCAACATTCAACTGATTTAACTGACACAAAACAGCTGTGTTAATATGTGTGCGTAATGTTTTTTGCGTTATAAAGTTGATTTAAGCTATAACGCAATAATATTGTTTTTTTTTTATAAAATTACCTCTTCATGTCGTGGTTTTTATATTCGTTTTACCATCCAAGACCATCTTTTAGAAGCGTTAGGATGTGTTTAAAATGTTTTGTAGATTGTGGACACTGTGAAGCCTGCTGCAGCTGCTGGACAGTCTTTACAGCACACAGAGCTCCATATTCTGCTCCATCAACACAGGATTTTCTGCTTGCACAGTTTATACTTTGTTCTGTTTCTTCATTGTTTGTGATTCTTCATTTAATTCAACAAAAGTGTCGAACAAAAATTTTATGGAAATAAAGCATTTTCAATAATTTTGAAAACTGTGTGTTATTTATTTACCCAGCCATAATTATAAAATGAATAGAATTAGTAGTGATAGTAGCAATAGTAATACCAGTATAGACAAAATAACATTTAATTAAAAAACCCAATGCATTGAGATAAAATAACCAATAGTTAGGAAGGTGCTATAATAATCTATAGTTGGGTTATGTGTTGGGGTATTTTAACCCAACTATTTTAACAGAGTTGTAAATAAAACAGGATTTAAGGATGTCTCCAGAGTGGCTTTTTTGGTTTCTTTTCTTGAGCATCCCAGCCACTAGCTCCCCATCTGAAAGATTTTTTAGCATAGTGGTAATCTCCAACTTCACAAGTTGTAATGTTCAGCTATGGTAATTGTAATGGAAATTCATTTTTAGATGAGCTTTATATATTAGAAACTTGTCTAAGACTCATTATTACGTGTGTGTATCTGTGTTCTCCATATGTTCATCATAAAACCTATGTGTACATTTTTTATAGATAACTATATTTCTTTAGATGAAAGCTTTTTCATTATCCTAAGAAGGATGTGTGGTTGTTATGAGCATATCGCACGAACAGCAGAAGACGCCTGATGTAATTGTAGATGAGGCCTTATTGGGAGTTGACCTCGTAAGCAGTACAAACTAGATAAAAAGGGGAACACACTTTGCTTTAGTATCTCACTCTGCAGAAACTGTTGTCGCTGTATGACTGTGATCTTCTTTATAAAGAATAAAACTTGTAAAAGACATCCCGGGTAAGACTTTGTTTCTTGACCACTGAGAGAGCCTCCTTAGAGAAAATAGCCACTATATAATATAGCTGTAATATGCAGATGGAAAGGGTATTGGCTGAGGGTAATCAATAGAAAAAAGGATTTTGGAAAAAGTTGTTTGTTGGTTTTTGTTTTTTCCATATGTGGCGGTAATGCTCCAAAAAGCTGGTTACCAACCGCCAAATAAAATCACAAGAAGAAGAAAAACCCATTATCAAGATTTGATCCAATCCGTGATCTGAAATCCCACTGGATTACTTTAGAAAAACTGGGCCAAGGAGATCACCTGGATAGATTTAAAAAATCTTCAACACAACTTTTTAACTCATTTTCAAAAAAACAAACGAATGAACACATAAACAAACAAAACACAAACAAACAAACTAGCAATCATTACATCCAAGTAAAAATCGAACCCAAAGAAAGAACTACAACAACTCAACATGGATGTGAACTTTAATGAATGATACATCCGATCCTAGCATTTTACATTCTAATATTGACATGGAATCAAGTTTATAAACCAGCTAATATACACACAAAAGCATTTAAATAACAGTGACGGATCATAAAAATAATTACAACTGCAAAGAAGTCTCCAGCATACATACAAAATAAATATACCCCCTCCCAAAAAAATAACAATTGGAAAAAAAAAACAAGTGGAATAAATTCGTGCATTTAAAGTTGAATTTTTCTTTGCAGCAACAAGCCATGATCTTGCTTATTTTGGCCTTCAGACGTGTGTGTGTGTTATTTGCAAGCCATTGCGATCATGATTTCCAGTGATTGGTTTATTTTAGGTTAGTTTTAATCCCTGCTATTCATAACAAAGTGAGATGTAGGATGTTTGAAAAAGATTCGTCAACTCAGAACACAGTTATGCCACATGTATGTATATAAACATGATAATGAGGAACAATCAGAATCGATAGACGTGAACAATCAATGCTTACTCAATGCCACATTCTTGTTTTCTTTTCTTTTATGCATATACTAAGTGCAATTCATTTTAAAGCAAAGGGAAGGGTCACATATTCAATGTGCATCAGTGAAGCATTGTGAAATTGAATGTGAAACGTGTTTCAGGTCACAAAACCATAATTAAAAACTCGTATGGCATGTGAACCCAGCGGGAACCTTCATGTAAAAATGACAAAATAGAAACAGGTCAAAAAGTGCGAATCGATTTGATGTCAACTGACTACCTTGAAGTTAAAATGCCATCGAACTGACATGTAATGTTGTCAAAAAAACCCCACATCATATCAAAAAAGCACATCAAAAATCTTTTGCAGTGCTATAATCATCCTAAAATGTTTTTTGATGCCAGTTTTAGAGGTCAATTTGATGTAATTTTGACATTAAGGTATAAGCATTGTAGGAAAAATCCAGTGTAAATTTATAATTGAAGCTTTCAGATGAATAAACATTTTTTATTACATATATTATGTATTAATATATTACTTATATAATAAAAAAACACAATGTTTGTAGGCTTTTTATTTAACTCATCAGTTTTTTTTTAATGTATGTTGTCAGATTCCTTAGAATCAATCTTAATACTATTAGATTTAATCAGCTAAAATATGAATATGGTATAAATATATCTAGAGCTGTAGAATCAAGCCAGATCCAATTAGTTCAGTTCCATGAGATTGGTTTACTTATTAACCAGGGGCAAAATTTATGCAGCTCCATATTCCACACAATAGATTAAATCCAATGTGCTTTAAATGAATAAGAAACATATTAAACACATTGGATTTATTGATATTATTTCAGAAATCTTTTATTTGTTCCATTTATCAGATATCAGTCAAGTACAATGCAGAAAAAAGAAATTAAACTGATAGACAGTGTGGGTTATTTGGAGCATAAAAATCCTGTACTTTTTAGATTAAAGTAGTCAAGTTCAATGATCGAATTCAATTTAATACAGCACAAGGGGAAAGACAAGGGGAATCCAACCTGAGAGAAGAACTAAATTTTAAGAGGTTGAAAACAAGAAGAACTTTAAAAAGTTTGTGTTTGTCTGTCTGTGGTGTGAAAGTATGGAACAGTCTAGATCTTGCTCTCAAAAAATGTCAGCATAATAATCAGTTTAAAAGTTGTATACATATATATTATTAAAGGAATATAATGATGAAGGTGATTGAGAAAGGATAAAATGAGAAAGGTATGATGAAACTTTAATTAATGGCTATTTGCAGTACTATGTTTTTTTTCCGTGCGGTCTATGTTACAAAACGTAAAGGTACAAATTGATTTAAACATATAATATGTCAAAGATGCCAAAAGGATAAAACATGTCTAATGTAAAAAAAAGGGATGAGTAAAAGAAGAAATACGTTTAAGTAATAGACAAATGAAGTATGTGGTAATGGGGTGGGAAAATAATAAGCTTGTGCTTCATCCAACTCCATTTTCGATCATGTTGAAATGTTTTTTTTTTTGTTAATTATGTTTTATGTATGATATTTTTGATCGAAAATAAACAAATCAAATCAAATATAAAGTTCAATTATGTTAAAAGTATGTAATCCAAATGGATGGAAATATTATATACAATCAGAATACAGAAATCTTATTTGTCAGGCCTACATTTTTTGATTGCATAATATGTTTTGTGTTGTATTACAGTGGTCAAAGCAGCATAAATGCACGGACATCAACTGGATGTCAAAATTTTGCAACGCTATCTCACAACAATTCATAATGTTTTGGTTTTAGTGGCTAACTCGTATGAGTTTGTATGATCTCATTGTACAATTTAGTATGATTTGCTCATCGCTTAATGACGGTGGTGTTTGGTTGTGAAGTTTGGTCCCACACCTCCTTTTTAAAATTGTAAATTTTTGTACTAAACTTTTGTACATTTTCATGCATTTTTGTACTTTTGTATTTTCGTACTAAACTGACAAAACCCACGCTATCTCACAGAAATTCGTAACTTGTTGATTTAGTGGCTAATTCATATGATATCAATCTCATTTGTAGAATTTAGTATGATTTTTGATGATTTATTTTATCCACCAATCACGTTTGGGTTTAGGGGTGGGGTTTGGTGCCACCCCAACCCCAAACCACCCCCCCCCCACTTTTTTTTTATTTGTACTTTTTTGTAAAACTAAACTCATACAAATTCATACAAATTAGCCACTAAACTGAAAAAACGTAAAATAGTTATGTTTTCTCGTGAGATCAGGCTGGGTTTGGACAACAAATCAATTAGCATTTTTGACATGTTTTTGCTCGGTCAATTTGATTTCATTTTGACATCAAGATCTTGTTTCATTAATGTTTAACTAACAAATATTAGTCATTGTCTGTTCAGTCAGTTAAATTATGTTAAAAGTATGTAATCCATATGGATGAAAAATTGACATGCAATCAGAATACATAAATCTTATTTTGTAATATTTTTTTGCATTGTTATTTTGGTGACCAAAACGACATCAATGCAACTGGACGTCAAGGTTTTCAATGCTATCTTATGGCAATTTGTAACTTTTTGATTTATTTATTCATGAATTATTAAATTAATATTAATTTAGTGCGACTTGCTCATCCCCCCAAGACAATTGGTTTTAGGGGTAGGGTTTGGTGACGTGCCTCCATTTAAAAATCATACATTTATACACTATACTTTTGTACACTTTTGGACTTGCATATTTTTATTCTAAACTGACAAAATCAACGCAATCTCATGGCAATTCGTAACTTTTTGATTTGTTAGCTAATTTGTATGATCTCATTTGTACAATTTAGTACAATTTGCTCATCCCCCCATGACAGTTGGGTTTATGGGTGGGGTTTGGTGCCACGCCTCCTACATTTTAGTACTAAACTTTCATACATTTTCAGATTTTCTTATTTCCGTGCTAAATTGACAAAGCCAATGCTATCTCACGGCAATTCGTAACTTTGATTTAGTGGTTAATTCGTATGAAATTGTACGATCTCATTCGTACAATTAAATATGATTTGCTTATCCACCAATGAGGGTTGGGTTTAGGGGTGGGGCTTGGTGTCATGCCTCCTTCTTACATTTTCATACGAGTGAACTTAAAATAGCTTGAAATTAGCTACTAAAATGACAAAAAGTAAAATAGTTACATTTCCTCGTGAGATTAGGCTGGATTTTTGTCATGTTTTCGCTTGATGTGAATTTGATTTTGTTTTGACATCAAGGTTCCCGCTGGCAAGGTCAGTAAATGGATACACAGTGGATGTGAAGTATTAGTGAAGAAAACGTATCTGTAAGAGTTCAAGTTTCTGCCTTTTCTTTCTGTTTCTTGCTTTTCTTGAGAAAACAGGGCGCCTTGAACTTCTTCTTTTTCTTGGATGGGGATTTGGACGGCGAGCCCTCGGGGGTGTTTCCTGCAGGCTTGTTGGGCGGGGCTGTGGGCGGGGCTGAGAGCGTGGTTTCTGAAGTGTCAGTGGTCGATAGCGCCTTCATTTGCTTTTCAAGCTCCTCCTGCTTCTTCTTCTCATCACCTTTATCATTTTGAACAGCATCTGCAGTTTTTTCATCTGTATGCGAATGCAATTGAAATAAAAATGCAAAAGAAATAGTAAAAGAAAAATAAAGAAAAGCAGTTAAGCATTTGTCAGGATGTTAAGCGGTTTTAACCATGGCACAGAAGCAGCTGCTAGTTGTGGCCAACAAGCTGGTTCAAGTTGTGTGCAATGTCTTAGTTTTCTATATACTCACTAGTGAGACAAGATCTCAGTACCAAACGACTGTCCTACAAATTATAATAGAGGGACAGAGACAGACAGAGAAGATGTGAAGACAGATGGAGGCCAAACAGTAATGTCACACGTAAATAAAAACAGAAAAATTAAAATGAAAACACAGACACAGACTTGAATACAGACTACCCATGTTACTCTGCGTCCAGTTAAAGGCACTGTTCACCCAAAAGACAACCTCTGCCATTATTCGCACATTTGTGGAATAATAAATCACAGCATCGTCACAGCTGGATTTGTGGATTTATAAATGGTCAGATTAATCACTTTTTAAAGCAATTAGTTACTTTACTTTAAAAAAAGTGAGCAAACCTGTTGCCTTAAAACCCACAAATTGACTTTACTTAAAAATTGAATAATCCCAATGTAACTTGGAACTGTTAAGTTGGCTTAGTTTAATAAAGTCTTTGTTAATGTTACAAGCAAAGAACCAAACCAACCAGCTACACTAGAAACTTTTTTTAAGAATTGATTTTTAAAACTTTTGATTTGAAGCAAAGGATATGAAATTCACAGCCGATTCGAATGTTGTTGCTTGATTGAATGGGTGGTATCAGTGGCTGTTATTATGAATAAACAAGAATTATTTTTCTTATTTGTTAAATTTCTCATTAATTGTATTTTAGTATTGTCTTCCCCTCGGGGAGTTGGTGGAGGGGCGGGGGATTGGCTTGGTTTAACAATATTAGATGAATCTTTCAGCACAGACCTGTTTTGAGCTCTGAGGTTGTCAGTAAATGGTAGCTTATATGAAAATAAACACATTATGGGTAACACTTTTAATTACGTTTCATTTGATGAAATTAGTTCACTTATTACCTAACATGAACTACAATGAACAAAGCATTATAAAAATGTTAGTCAGTTAGTAAATAAAAATGTTAGTTCACGGTGCATTGGCAAATGTTAAACAATACAACGGTTTGTAAAAGTTTCAGTCAATCAGTTTTAGTAAAGCATCAGTAAATGCGGTCGTTATCTATAATTAGTGAAAAAAATGCGGTAAAACTATTGTTCATTCTTAATTCATGTTAACTAATGTAATGAAACCTTCAAGGATAGTTCATGCAAAAACGAAAATTTCCACATTATTTACTCACCCTCAAGTCCTTCAAATTTTTTTTAGATTTGTTTTTACTGATTGAACACAAACTAAAATATCCTGAAGAATGTTGGAAGAACGCAGCTATTGACTTTCATTGAACACTGTAAAAAAAAAAAAACTAATCTGTAAATGTACAGTAAAATAACTAGCAGAATTATACTGTAATGTAAAAAATAAAGGACATTTTTTTACATTGTACATTTTTAAAAAACTCTAATTAATCAATGCCAAAATTAATCATCTAGAAATTCAGAAAAAATATATAGTAATAAATACAGTAAAAACCTGGAATGTACCATTAGAATTGGAAAATTTGCATCACATGTAGCGCAATGTTGGAAAAAGCAGCTAATGATTTTCATGGTACACTAAAAAACTCAAATTTACAGTAAAAACCTGGATTATACAATTTGAAAATTTGCACCATATATAGCTCAATGTTGGAATAAAGCAGCTATTGACTATCACAGTACACTTTAAAAAAATTCTTAAATTTACAGTAAAAACCTGGATTATACCATTGGAAAATTTGCACCATATATAGTGCAACACTGAAATGTTGGAAAAAGCAGCTATTGACATTCATAGTACACTCTAAAAATCCTCAGATTTACCTTAAAAAACTGGATTATGCTATTAGAAATGAAAAGTTGAACCATATATAGAGCAAAGTTGCACTAATGTTGGATTGTTGGAAAAAGAAGGTTTTGACTTTCACAGTACACTAAAAAACCTTAAATTTACAGTAAAAAAACTGAATTATACCATTACATTTGGAAAAGTTGCACCATAAATACAGTAGAGCAATGTTGGAATGTTGAGAAAAGCAGCTATTGATTATCATGGTACACACAGTAAAAATCCTTAAATATACAGTAAAAAACTGGATTATACCATTAGAAATGGAACAGTGTCACCATATTTAGAGCAATGTTGGAATGTTGGGAAGAAGCAGCTATTGACTTTCATACACTGAAAAAAATTATTCAGAGATGACTCCTTGGATTTACTCAATTTTTTTAAGTAAAGTGGTTGTAAACTATTTATCTGTGTCGAATTTAAACAAACAAATTTAGTTGAACATTAATAAACTTAATTTGTTTGTTTAAATTCAACACAAATAAATTGTTTGCAACAGTTCTGGATGCAACACTTTTTTCAGTGTATAGCACACAGTAAAAATCCTTAAATTTACAGTAAAAACTGGATAATACCATTAGAAATGGAAGAGTTTTACCTAGCCAATGTCGGAATGTTGGGGGAAAAAAGGGTATTTACTTTTACACTGTAAAAATCCTTAAATTTACAGTAAAAACTGGATTATACCATAAGAAATGGAAAATTTGCATCATATGTAGCACAATGTTGGAGTATTGGAAAAAGCATATTGACTTTCATAGTGTACTGTAAAAATCCTTAAATTTACAGTAAAAATGGATTATACCACTAGAAATATAGTCGAAACTACACTATAGAACCATAGTAATGTTAAAAAAATAAAAATAAAAATATTCACAAAAATTGAAGCTTTCAACTGAACAAAGAAACAAGTTTAAACGAAGTCAAGGGTGAATAAATGATGGCAGAATTTCATTTGTGGGTGTACTCTCCCTTTAAGTGTCACCATATGTAGTGCAATAACAGAACAGTCATTTCTGGGTGAACCATTTCTTCAAGGGAGTTATTTTTAGCGATTATAATAAAAGCAATTTGCATTAATCTACTTAAACCCAATTGGACAAAACAATGTTCTCTTTAGTAACAGGGGTGGTCAGGAGGATGTGGATGATGCGACTACAGCAGGTGTTTCAGCGGGTTTTCATGCACAGGTGTGGGTGAAGCACCGCCGGCTCTCACCTGACGCCGCTGGGGTCTTTATGGGGGAGGTAGTTGGGGAAGACCCCGTGTCATTCACCACCTCCTCCACACCTTTACACAACATCACAGTGAAGGAGGAAAAGGAGAGGAAACACAAGTACAGCACAGGGAAATAAGATAAGAAGGAGGAGGTGTACAGTGAGTGAGAACCAGTGCTGGAGAGTCATTTCATTAAAAGAGAAATGGTTCCAAAATTATTGTGATTATTTTGGGGGGAGAGAGGTTATGTTTCGTTCCATCTGAGTGTTTGGTTTAGCAATAATATTTGTTTGCTTGTGATTCATGGATGTTTTCTTCTGTCTGTGTCTAATTCTGTGTGTAATTGACTGTTTTGAGTTTATTTCTTCTGGAACGATCTCCCAATCTCTTTAAGAACAGCTCAAACTTTTGAGTCTTTTCAAAGGTCACTGAAAACACACTTATTTTCTTTAGCTTTTAATCATGTTTATGTATTTTGGTTTTATGTATATTTTACATGCGTTTTATGTACAGCACTTTGGTAATCATTGTGATTTGTGAAAGTGCTATGGAAATAAAGTGAGTTGAGTTGAGTTATTTGACTGTATTTGAGCTTTGACAATTGCATGAGTTGAGTTTTATTTAGCAAGCTCGCATTGTTATTCTTTAATCATATGTTAATCTACCGAAAAGAGGGCTAGTTTCTGTTTGTTTTAAAGTCTGAGCATTTGCTTCTGCTTTTAAAGTGCACTGTAAAACCCAACAGTCAACTTTATCAAATGAAATGAGTGTAGTTAACTCAGAATTTACTGAATGTTCATTCTACTCATTTGAAAAGAGTTTTGAACTCAGTGTTGAAGGTAATGAGTTAATTAATTACCTCATTACTTTAACTTAAAGGAGTAAGTTCACAGTTCTTATGTAGAATAGTTTTTTTTAAACTCATTTAGTTTGAGTTGCCTTAACCTACTGGGTTTTACAGTATTCAGTTAGTTTGAGTTCTCCTCATTTATTGGGTTTTACTGGGCTCAAATTGCTCCGTTTACTCAAATGGATTAAGTTCACAGTACTCATTAGGATTAGTTTATGAACTTAAATGGTTTGTTGCATTCGGTTTCCTCAAATGGTTTAAGTTACCTCAGCTTTTTGGGGTTTTACAGTGTGGTGGTCGTTCTCTTTTGATGTTAGTTGGATGATTTAGCCTTAATATTTATAGATACACTCTTCTTAATGATAATTTGCTGTGTGAGAATGATGCAAAAAAAGAAAGTGCCACCCACAACTCAATATCAACTTTCAGTTGGATGTATGTCAACAACAAAATAAAAGTCCCAGCAACAGTTTTCAAAATGCATTATAAAACCTGACTTTTATTGACATTTATTGAATTTTATCAACATTTTTATTAGTTTGAAAAAATAAATAGTCTGGGTGGCAAATTTCAGTTCAAAAACCAGGTAACTATAAGCAATTTTTCAGTTTTATTATGGATCTATAACTAATGATCTCTGCAACAATGATATTGTTTTGACTAACTAAAAAGTTTTGTCACTGTTTTAAAAACAGTGGAATTTTCTTCAACATAAAAAAAGTTGTCAAAGCAGATATCAACGCCCCATGATGGAGTTTAAAAGCACAAATACTCACAGATCAAAAAAATGCAGCAAACTGATAATTATTTATTATTTATACATTGTACTGTAGATCTACAAAGTGTAAATGTATAATGTTTAATAGGAATTCTCATTATTTCTGTGCCAAATAAACCATATCATTGTATATTTTGTTGTGAATAGTAAGATTTATGTTTTTAATTTACCTTTTTTAATGTATGGCCTTAAAATTTTATTTTTAATTGCAAGTTACATGTATAATAGTACAATTGCATTTATAATCGCATGTTACATTTAGAATATTAAAAATGCAAAAGATTTCCATTTATAATCAATGCAGTTACTGAAAAAAGTAATTAATAATTCCTCCATACTTAATAATAATAAGCAACATTTCTTAAGCAGGAAGAAAGACTGCTTATAAAATCTTAAAAGCTAAAAAACCTGAGGGAACTTTTAGTTTCTACTAATGTCACTGTAACCTGCCAAACCGTTGGATTATGTGAACTTTGTAACCTTGCATTTAACTTCCCCAACACTGGTAGTAACTATAAAAGAGTTCTTGGATTTTAGTGCATGTAGGAAGGCTGTCAGGCTTAAAAAGACACAACACAGAGGATAAAGATCAGCGCTCAGGTGCTTAATAGAAAAGAAATGATGTCAGGACACAAATCCTCAAGTTAGATGTTTCTGGAAACATGCTGAAACTCAATTAAACTTTAATTCATTTATTTTCAAGGCACACTTTAGTATTAAATACATACATTCTGGATTTAAATATATATATATATATATAGCTTCAAATCTTAGATAAAAAAAATAAAATTAAAGAAGCTAAACTTTGGTATTCAATGACATAAAGTCAATGTTTGTCTAAAGATATGTACTGTAGAGGTGCTTATTGGATTGTCTTCATTAATCCAGTGGTAAAATCAATCAGATGTCAATGCCTGTGCTCGAAATCAATAGGTTAGAAAAAGAGGATGTGGGACAGAACTACTCTCTCTAAGTCTAGTTAAGACACTGTCATCTCGTACCGTCCTGCTGGCCGTGTTGTTTGCGCTGGACCTCCTTGCGATATTCCTCCAGCTCATGATCCGTCAGCTCGTTGAAGGGGTTTGGAGTCTCCGGCTCTGGTGGGACTGGAGGCTCAACAATCTCAGGAGACTGGAGGAACAGGAAACATGCTCACATAATCCTGAAATCTCAGAATGAAATATTCCCTATTCCCAAGAGAAAACACACTATCTAATAGAAAATGACAATGAGTCTGCCACAGTTAAAAAAGGAGTTTAACCACAGAGGGCACCGGCTGGAAAGTGGAGAGAGATAATGGTGGCAGGCAGACGAGAGCAATTACAGAGTAAAACATGTTTTGATAGTATCAGAAATGAAGGATTTGTTCAAGGATTTGCTCAATGAAGTATTATTATAGTTTGGATGAGACCAGCTGCTGTCAAAGAACTCGTAGGTTTTAACTTAAGATAAGAACATAGGTGCAGATAAAGAAAACACATATGAATGCTAGGTTCAGGCTTGGACAGACTTTGATCAATTGTCTTTTGCTGCTGTTTTGCTACAGCAAAAATAAAACCACTTGATTCTACTTGGAAGATCTAAGTCTAGACAATTATATATATATATATATATATATATATATATATATATATATATATATATATATATATATATATATATATATATATATATATATATATATATATATATATATATACACATATATATATATATATATATATAAATAAATATATACACACACACACACACACACACACACACACACACACATATATATATATATATATATATATATATATATATATATATATATATATATATATATATATATATATATATATATAATGTATACAGTTGAAGTCAGAATTATTAACCCCCCTGAATTATTAGACCCCCCCTGCTTATTTTTTTTTTCAATTTCTGTTAAGCGAAAAGATTTTTTTCTACAAATTTCTAAACATAATCGTTTTAATAACACATTTCTAATAACTGATTTATTTTATCTTTGCCATGATGACAGTAAATAATATTTTATTAGATATTTTTAAAGACACTTCTATAAAGCTTAAAGTAACATTTAAAGGCTTCACTAGGTTAACCAGATTACCTTGGCAGGTTAGGGTAATTACGCAAGTTATTATATAACAATAGTTTGTTCTTTACACTATCCAAAAAAAATATTGCTTAAAGGGGCTAATAATTTTGTCCCTAAAATGGTGTTTAAAAAACTAAAAACTGCTTTTATTCTAGCCAAAATTAAAAAATAAGACTTTCTCCAGAAGGAAAATATTACAGGAAATGCTGTGAAAATTTCCTTGCTCTGTCAAACATATATATATATACACACACACACTGTTGAAGTATGAATTACAGTTTATATACAATAACTTGCCAAATTGCCCTAACCTTTGAGCCTTTAAATGTCACTTTAAGCTGTATAGAAGTGTCTTGAAAAATATCTAGTCAAATATTATTTACTGTCATCATGGCAAAGATAAAATAAATCAGTTGTTAGAGATGAGTTATTAAAACTATTATGTTTAAAAATGTGTTGAAAAAAATCTTCTCTACCTAAAACAGAAATTTGGGAAAAAAATAAACAGGAGGCAAATAATTCAGGGGGCTAATAATTCTGACTTCAACTGTATAAACTGAAAGACACTCTGTGATCTCACCGGTGGACTGTTGTCTGTGATGACGCTGGCTAGCACTTGAGATTGAGGTCCAGCTGTTTTCATGTCTTGACGATTCTGCTCTCTTATCTGAAACAACAACAAAAAATCATCATTATAATAACTATACTACTAAAATTTCTTTTCCATGACTTTTCTAAAACTTTCAGGTAAATATTTGGTCATTTGGTCCATTTGAGTATTAGTAGACTGTCTGCTTAATATCTGTTGATACTGCTCCTTTAACAGACATTTAACCGATTATAAGAAACGTACATGTCAACTTAAACTAACCCTAACCCCAACCTAATATTCCACTTAATTTAATGAGAATTAGTTGACATGTAGATGCAATGTAACTTAAATTCAACAAACGAACCATCAAAATAAAGTGTGAGGAAATATTCATGACCTAATGTTTCTTGTAATGTCTACGTACATGTGGCAAATAAGAAAAAATGCACGTTCAAATTTATTATTGCATATTAAAAATATGTGACAATCTTTGTAGTTTATATTTATTTTCATATCTGTAAAAAAAGCTTTTAGAAAGTATCTTGCTGCCTGTGTGAAAATGTTTTGCCAGTTGCTTTTTACCCCACGCAGTGAACATCACCTGAAGGGATGAACAGCGCATTTGTATTTAAAATTTACCCAATATTATCATCTCATATATATTCAAGTACACAGATATTTGTAAAACAAATCTCCAAGACTTTTTCTAAACTTTTTGGGTTTATTTGTTTTTTGCAAAACTTTTCCGAGCCTGGAAAATGATTTCTCAAAATTCATGACTTTTACAGGTTTTTCAAACCTTCCAACAGCACTTCTGTGCAGACACCACTGCAATATGAAACAGTTTTCTTGCCATATTCGCTCTGTAGGAAACATTTATTGTGGTCTGTGGACTGCTACCTTCATTTTACCAAACATTGATTTTACGATCCAAGTAAGCAAGGATGAGTCAGTCATTTTGCTAACAAAAAGTTTGGCTTTGTTTTATTCACATAAATAGTATTTTCTTTTTTTCATATACGCCAGTTTACTAAGGTACAAACATCATGAATGTATCTTAATGTTAACATATTTATATTCACAGTCATAAACTTAATTCAGGTTTATTACATTATATTATGTTTTTATTTAGCTTTTCTTCTTCTTTTGTCATCTTCTCACTTTTTGGCTGTTCTCTCCTTTTCTATTTCACCACCAGATTTGTCCTGATGGTGAATCTGAAAAGCAACACATGTTGGGACACTTCTGTTGCTACAAACATTCTGTCTCACACTGTTGGTGAATCTGCCATTCTGTGCCATAATAAGTCAAATCTGCTCACAGTTCTGTTGGTAAGTCATGCAGCTAACAGATTATGACAAATGTGTCTTTCTTTCCCTTGAAAAAAACGTAGAAGACATATTAAATAATTCAAAAGTATCATAGATTAAGAGATAAAATAATAAGAACAATGCTTGCACACATCATTAAGGGAAATGTTAGGTTCAATACTCTTCAGTATCTCCAAGACTGAGCTTATTTCCTCTGTTCAACACGAAAGAAAAAAGGCTGTAACTGTGAACCTGTAAAGAACCTGTAACTATTAACTTCCATAGTATTTGTTATTCCTACTACAGCTTTCTTCAACACATCTTCTTTTGTGTTCGGCAGAATTAAGAAACTCATAAAGGTTTGGAACCACTTGAGGAACAGTAAATGGATGAGTACATTTTCATTTTCGGGTGAGTTATTCCTTTCAGTATTCTCCTATTTATCCTATTCTTCATCTGCTGGCCATCAAGTATTCTCTAACATTTTGTTTTTGAGCATTTAGTAGTTTCTAATCATCAAATAAGTTTGCAAATTTTAAGCAGCACAACTGTTTTCAGTATTAACCATAATTAGACATTAATCAGATATGAAACTATATTAGAATAATTTGACACTAAAGCATTGAGGCTGAAAATTCAACTTTGCATCAGAGAATTCATTCATTCACTCATTCATTCATTCATTTTCTGCCGCTTTACCAGGGTCGGGTTGCGGGGGCAGCAGTCTTAGGAGAAAACCCCAGACTTCCCTCTCCCAAGACACTTCCTCCAGCTCCTCCGGGGGAATTCCGAGGCGTTCCCAGGCCAGCCGAAAGACATAGTCCCTCCAGCGTGTCCTGGGTTTTCCCTGAAGCCTCCTCCCGGTGGGACATGCCTGGAACACCTCCCTAGGTAGGCGTCCAGGAGTTATCCGAAACAGATGCCCGAGTCACCTCAGCTGACTTCTTTCGATGTGGAGGAGCAGCAGCTCTACTCCCAGCTCCTCCCGGGTGTCAGAGCTTCTCACCCTACACTCTCAGAAATAAAGGTATGTGAGTTGTCACTGGGGTGGTACCTTTTTCAAAAGATACACATTTGTACTTGAAGGATCCATATTGATACCTCAAAAGTATATATAAGTACCTACAAATTTTAAGAGGAACACTTTTGTACTTTTTAGGTATTAATATGTACGCTTGAGGTATTAATATGGACCTTTTAGGTAAAAATTTGTACCTTTTGTAAAGGTACCACCCCAGTGACAGCTCACATACCTTTATTTCTGAGAGTGTATCCATAAGAGTACACCCTGACACCATTCGAAGAAAACTCATTTCGGCCGCTTGTATCCGTGACCTTGTCCTTTCGGTCATGACCCAAAGCTCATGATTATCGGTGAAAGTAGGAACATAGATTGACTGGTAAATCGAGAGCTTTGCCTTTCGGCTCAGCTCCTTCACCACAACGGACCGGTACATTGACCGCATTACTGCAGCCGCTGCACTGATCCGCCTGTAAATGTCACGCTCCATCCTTCCCTCACTCGTGAACAAAACCCCAAGATACTTAAACTCCTCCACCTCAGGTAAGGACTTTCCTGCAACCTAAACATGGCAAACCACCTTTTTCCGGTGGTGCACCATTGCCTCGGACTTGAAGGTGCTGATTCTCATCCCAGCCCCATCACACTCAGCAGCAAACCACCTTAGTGCATGCTGAAGGTCCATGTCTGATGAGATTAAATCCTGTGGTCCAAACCGGACCCCCTCCAGCAGCCCTGAGGCAGCCCTGCCGGAGCCCAACATGCACTGGAAACAAATCTGACTTATTGCTGGCAATTCTCCTTCTTCCCGATGGCCATCGAACCTTATTACATCGATGCAAAAATTCAATAAATAATGAAAAATACCTTATTTCTAGTCTCAAGGACTTCTTTTGGATTGGTGAACAGAGGAACAAACTGGTTTGGATTCTCAATCTTTATGGCTCGTCCACTGCCTTGTGTGATTTCCTCAGACTTTTGCCACTGAAAGAGAAGAAATCAATACAGGAGAAATTCAAAAGCTCGTCATTTCACACTCACATTTTTATTATTCAAATTTTTTTCTGTGAAAAAGCGGACAATTTGAAGGAATACAAAAGAGATGTCAGGGTTGGGTGAGGGGAAATGGGGAAAAAGGAGCGAGGACTCAAGTGCAGAATAAATGGGAATTTATTAAATAATAAAAATAAAATGCAAAATAAACTACCCCGAGGGGGAAAACATTAACAAAACAAATACATACAAACAGGACTGGGCAGGCTGGCAACGATGATAACTGAAAACATGACAAGACAAGGGTTTAAACAACAACATGTGATGACGAACTGACACAGGACAGCAAAAGTGAGGGGTATATAAACTGTGGAAAATTAACACACAAACAGGTGAACACAATTAACTAATAATGGGTTAACCAGGAGGGTGGGACAAGACAATAGACGGGAGAGCGCATGACACAGAGAGACAATACAAGCCATGCGCTCACATAACACAACAAGAACATGCAGCCAATGAGAGAACTCATTAACCGCATGTTCATGACAACAAACACAACACTGAAGCACACGACAAAAGCACGTGACCACAATGTAAACACCGAGCCACGTGCTTTGACAAGAGACGCAAGACACGAGCACACGATAGATAAACACCTTATCGTGCGCTCACACATAAGCAACGCGCATGCTTCATCTCAGCGCCAACCAAAACTGAAACCAACTAGACGGAGGCGCCGAGAATAAAGCAGCGCGCTGCTGACAGAACAAACACAAACACTAGTACAAGAGCGCGCGCGTCTGAGGGACGCAGAGCGTGCGCGGCCACATCAAGTGGCAGCGCGCACACTCGGCGTACACCCACGACGGCGCGCGCGCACACAGAGACAGAAACAGGACCAGACATGGAGTAGTGTCAGAGCTCTGCCACCAAAACAAGAATTTACAAGACCAAAGTGGCAGAACCCTGACAAGAGAATTGTGCAACAGATCTGAGAGTAGCCAGGAGAGGGCGCTGTGGTCACTGCAGAGAGTGTCATGGCGATTAAAAATCTCCCCCTGCATTGCAGAGAAGGAGAAAAGGGACGTGGGAGAGAAACACCAGTCCTCCCTCACAGCGTGATGTAACAAATACGCCCTTATACCAATAATATCCTATGATTCACTGTCAGACTATTTTCTGAACACGCTTACTGGCTTACTCATTCACACTGATACTTGTAGAAGAAAATATGAATGGTTAGTGGCTGAATGTGAAGGAGACCAAAAGATTTAGTGGTACCACTTTACAATGAGGTTAATGTCAGTTAGTGTGTTTACTAGCATGAACAAACAATGAACAATACATTTATTACAGTATATGTTCATGTTAGACGACGTAATGAAAATACAATTGTTCAGTGTCAGAACTCAGTGCATCAACTACTGTTAACAAGCATGACTTTGGATGTTTATAATGCATCAGTAAATGTTGAACTATGATTAAAAAATGCTCTACCAGTGTTGTTCGTACTTAGTTCATGTTAGTAAATACATGAACTAATGAAACCTCATTGGAAAATGTGATTCAGTTGACAGCATATTCATTCATTCATTCATTCATTTTCTTTTGAGCTTAGTCCCCTTGTTAATCTGGGGTCGCCACAGCAGATTGAACTACCAATTTATCCAGCATATGTTTTACTCAGCGGATGGCCTTTCAGCTGCAACCTATCACTGGGAAGCATCCATACACACTCATTCACATACAAACATTATGGACAATTTAGCTTACCAAATTCTTCACAGCATATTAAAAACATTATTTTAGAGATTTTAACAGGGGTGTTTGTGTTGCACATTGAAGAAGATTGGTTCATTTTGTGTTTCTTTTAAGCACTGTGTACTAAATTGTCCAGATTTACAGATAAAATCTGCTTATTTATGCTTTTAAATTGATTTATGAAACTTTGCTGTGTGTTTTGTCAAAATGCTGATGTTGAAAATACCTGTACATTTTAGAGGTTTGCATGAATCTTTTTTACAACACGAGACTACAGCCATATAGACATCTAATATAGAGTCAGATTTGTTGGCTGTCTTGCTCGCACAAGCTTTTTCCAACTCTGCCCACAATTTTTTTATAGGATTAAGATCAGGGCTTTGTGATGGCCACTAAAAAACATTCACTCTGTTGCCCTAAAGCACAATTTATCTAATTTGGTAGTATGCTTAGGGTCATAGTTTGTTTGGAAGACCCATTTGTGGCCAAGTTTTAATTTCCTGGCTGATGTCTTGAGATGTCGCTTCAGTATTTCTACACAATGTTCTTTTTTTCATGATGCCATCTATGATGTGAAGTGGACCAGTCCCTCCTGCAGCCAAACAGCCCCACAACATAATGCTGCAGCCCCCATACTTCACAGTTGGGATGGTGTTTATAGGCTTGTAAGCTTTTCCCTTTGTCCTCCAAATGTAACACTGGTCATTATGGCCAAACAGTTCAATCTTAGTTCCATCAGGCCACAGGACATGTGTCCAAAAATTATTCTTTTTCCCAGTGTAATTTAGCAAATTGTAATCTGGCTTTGTTTGTTGATTCTGGCTTGTTGATTTTCCCATGTTGTCACACAGGGAAGCAGTGTGTTAGAGGTTTTCCTTAAATACCATTCTACAGTTGTGCCTCCAATTAACTCAAATGTTGTCAATTAGCCAATCAGAAACTTCCAAAACCTTGACACCATCATCTGAGCTTTTTCAGAGGCATGATAATCTTATTGTATGTAAACTTGACATTTAAGAAAATTTATAACAATTTCTCAAAAAACATATCTTTTATTATTCTGCTATTAAGCACAACAGAAACAAATTTGTTAATTCTAACTTACCTAAAAGAGAACACGTTTAGAAAAAAAATATTATGTGCATTTTTATCCAGTGTATGTAAACTTCTGGTGTCAACTGTATATGACAGATTTCATTTGGATTTCAAATATATAAAATTTTTCATATGTTATGCAAAATATACAGTTCAGTTCAGAATTATTAGCCCTCCTGTTAATTCTGCGTTTACTAGCTTAATTAGGTTAACAGGGCAAGTTACGATAATTAGGCTGTGGTTTGTTCACAATCGAAACAAAAATATTGCATAAGGGGGCTAAATAATATTGACCTTAGAATGGTTAATAAAAATAAACACTGCTTTTATATTAGCTGAAATAAAACATATACAACTTTCTCCAGAAAAATATTTTAGGAAATACTGTGAGAAAATTCCTTGCTCCGAAATAAATAAATAAATAAATAAATTAACTAAAAAAAATCACACTGGGGCTAATAATTTTGAATTTAACTGCATAATTCAAAATATTGTATATACTTCTTCAACCATTGGAATTACAAATATATACCTATTTGTTCAAATATATTAGCGATAGGCTTCTATATATGTTTATATATGGCCAGATATCTGTATGAGTAGGCTGTCATTAAGGCTAAGAGTGAACAATAAAGTATTGATAGTTGTAAACATCGTTACTTGACAGTAATCCATTACATTTACATTAGTAAACCTTTCTATCAATGCTCCTCATCAATAGGAATTTGAGTTCTTGTCATATTTTATTACCATTGTCTAAACCGCAGTAAATAAACTGTGATGATGTGATAAACACATCTGAATAATTTCTGGTTTGACCGTACAAAAGACTTCTTTCTGACCGTAGTGCGATGTCCCGGGCTGGCCTGGTCCTGGTTGACTTTCTGATAGACATTTGGGGTGTTCAGCCACCTGGTCTTCTGCTGCTGCCTCTGGGTGTGAGGATGGAGACGCGGATGAGGCTGAACTCCATCTTCATGGAAGGAAAATGAAGTGACGGTGGCAGGAACCTCCACCTCTCGCCGGGTTCTGGAGCGCTCCAGCAGAACCGGGAAACGGTAGGCATATCCTGTACGGTAACCCTGAAGAACAAACACCAAGGGATTAGATGTCAAGAGTCAATTGCTCTAGTCTCTTTTTTTCTTTCTTGTTATTGTTTATAATTGGTAATAAAATATGTAAAGAAGCAATCATATACAGCAACAGTAAAGCACTTTCTATGCATATATAAACGTAATATAAATGTAAGTATTGTTATGTGATGCACTGTCAATATTATATACAACAATGTAAATGATCAAATTACTGAACATTTTTAATCAACTAACCAGGTTGTCCAGTGTCCTCATCAAAGCTTCAAACTCATGCTCCCCCAGCCTGCTCTTCTGCATGGGGCCAAAGGTGGATCCCGCCCAGCCCACAGTGCCTTTGGCGACCGGCCGGTGAACGTTGCGGTCCAGCATGATGAGGTTTTGTTCTCCTCCTGCACTGCACAGTGCTGCCACCTGCCAGGACAGCACAGCACTGCAGCATGATTAAACAGTTTCATCTCAGCCAAAAAAAAAATGAATGATTCACAATCCCTGCCTGCACTGTCTCTTTTCACATGGGTCACACAGTTTTTGACCAATTAATTTTCACCACCTTTCCAGTCATTGCTGAGGTTGACTTTCATTGCTATGTCATGTGCAATATATATATATATATCATCAAAACCTTTTTAAAAAATTGGCTTTAGTAATATTATTTAGCAATACTTAACAATAATAAATGTTTTCTGAGCACCAAATCATATTAACATATTGGGCCAACACTGCCAGCAGACACACAACGTCATAAGATATTAAGGCCCAATCCCAATTCTATTTTTGTACCCCTACCCCTTCCCCTTGGCCCTTACAACCAAGGGTAAAGGGGAAGGGCTTCAAAATTTACCCTTAAGAATGGGACAGCACTACACCACCTGCACATGTGAGATTAGATGACGGCGACTGTGATAGTGATTCCAGTTGTGTTTTTTTTTTGTGGTATTTATCATCAGGAAATCACTGAAGGCATATATTATGTTATCATTACAATATATTGTGGCAATAAGATCGTAACTGTACTGTGTATTTACACAGTGGCCATATTCATCAATGTAAACACACCAAAAACAACAGTAACATTATAGCAGACTCTGTAAAAAGCCCATTGACAGCCACTAGACAATACTGACAGGGTATTCCAGTGTCAGAATGCTGTGGGACTGCTGTACAGGAGTTATTAATAGGGATTATAGATCTCGAAATTTAGCATTTTTATGGCAAGCATGACGATAACACACGAACGAGGTTATGAATATATATATATAAAAATTTTAAATAATGACAAAAAATACTCATTTGTAGATCTCCTTACTTCCGGGTTCAGCAATATTGCCATTGTGGCAGGTGTATTCTGGGAAATTTTCTTACCCCTTGGTTTCAAGTGTGGTCCTGAAAAATCTTTGTTCGAAGGGCTATTCACCCCTTTCCCTTAGCCCAACGCCTTCAAGATAAAGAGAATTGGGACACTCCTACCCCTTGGCGTGCGCGCGCAAAACGAGGGGTAGGGGTAAGGGGAAGGACCAAGGGGTAGAATTGAGATTGAGCCTAATATTAGGTTAGATCTAGGTCACGACTCACGAGCATCTATGGACAATGTTATTTTGATGTCCAATACTGACATGAAATGAAGCTGATATTCAGCTGATTTTAGGTTGTGTTGGAAAGTGACGAAAATCCAACGTCAAGCCAACATCTTAAACCAACGTCATAATGACGTCAAATACTGACATTTATTTCTCAAGTATGGCAACCAAAAACCAAAATCTCATTTCCGTCATAGTGGTAACATCCACACAATGTCAAGCGGTAATCAATGCTACGTAGATGACAGCAAGCTCTGTCCCTTTTTACTCTTTACTAAACTTTACTTATTGTGCCGTGTACATGTTTCTGCTTTTCACTTTTAAAGCTTTGTTAATCCTCCTCCTTTATAACTTTCTTTTAAATTTAAATTTACATTCACACTATTACCTGGACTCTTAATTTTTCTTCGTCCATGTCTCCTGTTATACCTTCTGTGCATTTAAAAACTATTGGGAGCTACTATTATTATTATAATATACTTACCGGCCACTTTATAAGGTACACCTATCTAACTGCTCATTATCGCAAATTTCTAATCAGCCAATCACGCAGCAGCAACTCAAAGCATTTAGGTGTGTAGACATGGTCAAGACGATCTGCTGCAGTTCAAACTGAGCATCAGAATGAGGAAGAAAGGGGATTTAAGTGACTTTGAACATAGCATGGTTGTTGGTGCCAGACTATCCGAGTATTTCAGAAACTGCTGATCTACTGGGATTTTCACGCACAACTATCTCCAGGGTTTACAGTGAATGGTCCGAAAAAGAGAAAGTATCCAGTGAGCGGCAGTTCTGTGTGCGCAAATGGCTTGTTGATGCCAGAGGTTTCTTGAACATGACAATGAGTTCATCATACTTAAATGGCCTTCAGTCACCAGATCTCAATCCAATAGAGCACCTTTGGGATGCGTGATACTATCATGTTAATATGAACCAAAATCTCGAAGGAATATTTCTAGTATCTTGTTGAATCTATGCCACGAAGGATTAAGTACTAGTAAGGTGTACCTAATAAAGTGGCCGGTGAGCGTAGAACTGAAATAGGCAGACGCAGCCTGAATCTCCGAACACTAATATTCAGTCTCATTTGTCCTACTGGCCCACTAATATATTCTCCTACATTTTGTCCAAATGAGAAGCTTTTCAATTTCATTTTTTTTTTGCCTACCTGTATTTGACAGGCGGTCTGGATGTGGTAGATTGTGTAAAAGGCCTCCTCCACTGATTCTCCCAGTGCCACGATCCCATGGTTCCTCAATACTAACACCTGAACAATAACAGGAAAGAGAGATCAGCTAGAACACTGTATCAAGCTCATAAAAATCCTCACAGCCCGGATGTTTACTGTAATGTGTGATCTAACCTTGCATGTGGGGCCGAGGCTCTTCTGGAGCTCCACTCGATCCTCTTCTTCCTCCATCACTCCATTATAGTCATAATAAGCCACTTCACCCACCAACAAAGCCTCATGGGACAGCGGAAGAAGGCCACATTTCATGGCTGACACCTACATGAAACATTAATGGTGGTAAGGTTTGCTATAGGATCAGAGCTGAAATAAGGAAATAGACGTTAAGATTAATGAGAGATTGCAGTGATGACTGGAAAAGGCTACGCTTAGTGATTTTAAAACTTATGCACTAGTAGTGTAAGTCAGTAATGTATATGTGAAACTATTTATGTGTTAAATTTAATTAATTATTATTATTAATTGGAGACAATGATTCTAAAATGATAAGATAATGAAAACTATTTTAATAATAGAATGGTAAGTATTTTGAATAAAATAAATTAAATGAAATGAAATTATTTTATGTCTGAGCATGTCATTATTTGTGTGTTTATGTATATGTTTATGTGCGCATATCTGTTCGCAAATTTAGCCACTAAAATAGAATAGAATAAAATAAAGTCATTTAAGTTTTACAAACCCAAGGGGTACAAATCCCTGGAAAAATCAACAAATAAACAGACAAGCAATAAAAATAAATAAATAAAATAAATAAAATAAATAAATAAATAAATAAATAAATAAATAAAAAGATGTAAAAAAATTATTTATGTTAATAAAAAATTAAATACAACAATTTGAAAAATATAAATAACATTGTTAATAAATGCTAATAATATTAAATTCAATTAATTACATAAAATCAATTTCGTTAATAAAATAATTTATGTTAAAATAATAATTTAAATAAATAAAATAAAATAAATTAAATAATTTATGTTTTACAAACCCAAGAGGTACATATACCTGGAAAAAATCAACAATTAAAATAAAATAAAATAAGATAAAATAAAATAATTTATGTTAATAAAATAAAACAACAAAATAAAATAAAACAAAACACTGTTATGTTAATAAAAAAATTAAATAAATCATTTATGTCAATAAAACAAAACAAAATAATATAAATAATTCATGTTAATAAACGAAACAAAAACCAAAAAAACAAAAATAAAATAAATGTAAATTAAATTAAATACCTGGAAAAATCATCAATTAAACAGACAAAGAATAAATAAATTCTTGTAACTTATGTGGTTAAAACCCTTGATGTACAAATAATTAGCAATTAATACACAACTCAGTTCTAATACACATATAGTTTATATAATTTAATTCTAGAAGACTAGATAAATAGCATTACTGACGAATGGTTATTAGATAAAGTTACTTATATTTTGTTATACAGTAATACAGGGAGTTTTATGAACTCTGTAATGGATAAATACCTGAATAAATGCGATATACGTCATATAAATATTAAACAATCAACAAACATTAACTTAGTATTTAGTTAAGACGCCGACTTAAGACCCATCTTTTCAAGCAGACTTTTTTAGGACTAATTTTATCATGTTATTTTACAGTTAAGATGTGTTTGTATTTGTAATTTTCTCATTCTTCATGTATTTGAAATTATATTAGGCAGGATTTTATTAATTGTTATTGGCATGTTTGTTTTAAAGCAACCTTTTATGTCCTGAAAGGTGCCATATATAAACAAAGTGAATCATTATTTTTATTATTATTAGTTATACATTCATGATTGACACAAATACGTAAATAAAGGCTTCAATGTGGTTGTTTTTTGCTAAGAGACTTAGTTTGTGTTTTATTACCGCGGCTGTGGCTGGAGTGTGGAGGTGCAGCAGACACCGGACATCAGGTCGGGCAGAATAGATGGCAGAATGAAGACTGAACGAAGACAGATCCACTGCGAGAGCAGTGCTACCCTTCTCCACCACCTCACCCAGAATATTCACCTTCACCTGCACAGCGCAGAAAGCAAAACTTTCACTCCAACACATCAAAAACAACTTAAGAAAACACTATAATCTTTTCAGAGAGCAGATCTGTTTGCAATATTCATTTAAAGTCTGTGTGAATTGGAAGTTGCAGACACTTTTATTTCATTGATGCACTTATAACAAACTGAATATTGAGTAGGGGGTGGAGCTTTCTATTTGAGCATCATTTCCTTGTAGCAAACTAACAGGGGCGCGGCTAAGAATATTGTGGTTGATGTCATCAAACTAACGTCAACAAAAAAGGACCGCCACTCCAAACCCAGAGGCAAACTGTCAGACTGTCACGATCACCAGTGATAAGCTTTGGGAGAACATTCATTATCACCAGAACTACAAGTCTGCCACTGATATGAACTACAACTCCTGTAATGCACCTCACACACATCTGTTTTGGATCACAGATGATTTCACACACACAGTTGGAAGCTCATCAAAGGCTGATTACACACACTAAATATGCTGCTCAGGGCTCACAAAATCTGGCAGCCAGAAGTTCTGGGGCTATTGTTTTTGCAGTTGGGCTACCAAAATCTATCTACACCGTGCATGGTGGGTTATCTAGATAGCCCGCCATGCAATGTTTAGATAGATTTTGGTAGTCCGACTGAAGAAAACAATAGCCCAGGGACTTCCATTAGTATCTGGATGCAGCCTTTAATATGCAAGCTGAGATTGCATCACTCAGCGATGCAATGTCAGACATGATGCACTCAATGGAGTGAGTGACGTCACTGTGAAGGGTAGGGTTACAGGTGGGGTTAGGTGAGTGCATTAAAAAGCATTGGATGCAGCTCAGATTGCACTGCACCATGTCTGCATCCAAACCCCTTTTGGGACTTCGTGCTACCAGATTTTGCGTGCCCTGCTGCTCACATTCCCACATACATTGCTGAGTCTTGTTGTTGTCTTTGACCTGTAGTATTACATTAAGCGTCTTCCATGTTTATTTTGTGTTTCTTGACCCTTGCCCCATTTTCTTGTTTACGTTGTTTGCCACCTGTATTCGACCCTATTGTCTGTGACCTCGACTACTCTTCTGGATTGCCCTAATGATACTGTTTGTACCTGTTGACCATTGCCTGCTTGACAGTTATAAACAAAACTGCATGTGGATCCTTACTCTGTCACCCCGCATCACCTTTTTTCTCACAGACTTTGATTGAAGATTACCAAGACCATTTTTTCATTGGATTGACTCGCACAGTTATTTTTATCACCTAAATCATTGTTTCCCAATCCTGTTCCTGAATCAGTATCAGTTTTATTGCCAAGCGTGCTTCACACACACAAGGAATTTGTTTTGGCTACAGAAGCTTCCAGTGTACATAAAGTGACAATTGACAACACAAAATAAATATCAGGAAAAAAGATGATAAACATTAAACAGAGATGCAGTTAGTAAAAAAAGAAGCCACACCAACAGTACACTATAAAACCCAACAGTCAACTTTATCAAATGAAATGAGTGTAGTTAACTCAATATGTACTGAAAGTTAATTCTACTTATTTGAAAAGAGTTTTGAACTCAGTGTTGAAGGTAATGAGATAATTAAATACCTCATTACTTCAACTTAAATGAGGTAAGTTCACAGTACTCTTATTAGATTGTCGAAACTCAAAGGGTTTGTAGCAATCAGTTTCCTTAAACGGCTTGAGTTGCTTTAACTTATTGGACTTTGCAGTTCTCTTTATTTATTGGGTTTTACTGTGCTCAAATTGCTCCATTTACTCAAATGGATTAAATTCACAGTGCTCATTAGGATTAGTTTTTGAACTTAAACGGTCTGTTGCAATCGGTTTCCTCAAATAGTTTAAGTCACCGTAACTTTTTGGGTTTTACAATGTACACGTTCAACCTCCCTAATTAAACACACCTAAATCAACTCGTCAGAACATTAGAAGACATTCCAAAAACTGAAATAAATCAGTCAGATAAGGGAGACATCCAAAAATATGTACTGTTGGTGTGCCTCCGGAACAGAGTTGGGAGACACTGACTAAATAATGGCAATATGGACTAGCAAAATAAACAATGTAAATTTTCTTGAAATCTAAAAAAAAACAGTAATTAAAAATAAAACATCTCATTTAAATGACTCCATTATCCTTTCATTCGACAAATTCAATCTTTTTTTTTTTATAAAAAAATAACACTGTACTCACACATTTGCACATATACAAACACAGATGTGCACATATATACACATAGACACACAAACTACCTGACAAAAGTCTTGTAGCCTATCCAAGTTTTAGGAACAACAAATAATAACTTGACTTGTAGTTGATAATTTGATATCAGAATCGGCTTATATGGAAGGCAAAGGCCTCTAGATTACGCTTATTTTACCAAAATCAAATATAATCATGCATTGATTTTTTTTTTATCATTTAATTAGGACAGTAAGGTCTGACTTTGCTTAGACAAAAGTCTTGTCACTTAACAGACATAATATACAGTATAGAATATAAAGTCATGCTGCAGTTAAAAAAGAATTAATGTTGTGTATGACTCCCATGAGTTTGGAGGACTACATCCATACATCTCTGCAATGACTCAAATCACTTATTAATAAAGTCATCTGGAATGGAAAAGAAAACATTCTTGCAGGATCCCCATAGTTCATTAAGATTCTTTGGATTCATCTTCAATGCCTCCTCCTACATCTTACCCCAGACATGCTCAATAATGTTCATATCTGGTGATTGGGCTGGCCAATTTTGGACCCTCTTTGCTTTCAGGAACTTTGATGTGGAGGCTGAAATATGAGGAGTGCTATCCTGCTGAAGAATTTGCCCTCTCCTATGGTTTGTAATGTAATGGGCAGCACAAATGTTTTGATACCTCAGACTGTTGTTGTTGCCATCCACTCTGCAGATCTCTCGCACACCCCCATACTGAATTAATGTAATACCAAACCATGTTTTTTCCTTCACCAAACTTGACTGATTTCTGTGAGAATCTTGGGTCCATGCGGGTTCAAATAGGTCTTCTGCAGTATTTGGGATGATTGGTGTGCAGTTCAACAGATGATTCATCTGAAAAATCTACCTTCTTCTGACACTTTTCCAACTAGAAGTCAAGTTATTATGTGTTGCTTTTACAACTGGGATCCACGACAAGAATAGTCAGGTAGTGTACACACATTCACAAACAGACATACACACAAACAGGCAGACATGCCACTGCACGCCCCAAACGTCACATTACAAGTCACAAGTTTTGATACAGTTGTGCGTGCACTCGAGAAATCTTTTCATGAGCAACAATTTGTCTTAGTGTCTTAGTTTTGCAACAATGCATACAATATGTGCTGAACACACTGAGGCTTTTAGCTTTATCAGGAAATAATTCACATTCTCAAACAGTGATGCACTGCTTTAGTGACCTTGATCTCAATTCATATTCACAATGAAACAATGTCATCAGAAGCCATCTTGCAGGACACAGGAGTAATCGATGTGTGTGAGTGTGTGTATGCTTGTCTGTGTGTCTGTATGCGAATTTGTGTGTGTGTGGATTGTGCGTGCGTGTCTGTATGTGTGGTGTGTGCATGCCTGTGTGTGCGTGTGTGTGTGTGCGAGCTTGTCTCTGTGCGTGTATGTCTGTATGTGAATGTGTGTGTATCTGTGGTGTAGTGTGTGAGTTTGTGTAGAATGTGTGCGTGTCTGTGTTTATGTATATGCCTGTGTGCAAATGTTTTCTCTCTGTGCGAATGTGTACAGTATGTGTGTGCATGCGTGCGTGTATGTTTGTGTTTATGAGTAAATGTGTGTGCATGTCTGTGTGTGGTGTCTGTGTGGTGTGTGTGTGTGTGTGTGTGCATGTCAGTGGTGTCTCTCAGTGTGTAAGCGCAAGTCTGTCTTGTCTGTGTATGACTGTATGTGTGTGTCTGTGTGTGTGTGGGGTGGTCTCTCCATGTGTGTGTGTGTCTCTATGCGGGTGTTTGTGCATATCTGTGTGTGGGTTTCTCTCCATGTGTATGTCTTTATGTTTGTGTTTGTGCATGTGTGTGTGTGTGTGTGTGTGTGGGGGGGGGGGGGTATGAGTGTCTCTGTTTTTGTGTGTCTCTGTGTGTGTGTGGGTGTGGGTGTGTGTGTGCGTGTGTTTGTGTGTGTCTCTCTTTGTGTGTTTGTGCATGTGTGTAGGTGAAATTCTGTATTACAGTAGATTCTTTTGTAAATTGTGCCGATATGCATGTTGTGTGTGTGTCTTTCGTTGTGTGTTTGTGCGTGTGTACCCACTTTTATATTTAAACCTATTTTTATATAACATTTTCAAATTCCCCAAAAACATCTCACTGGGGATGTCCTCATTGTACACACAAATATTTTAATTGTAAAACTGCATATGGACAGAGTCTCACCAGACTGGAGGCCGTCACCTCCCCGTAGGCCAGACCGTCTGGCAGCACCAGGAAATGTTCCTGTTCTTTACTGACACGCATCTGCACAGAGAAAAACACGCTTGTATCAACAGCAACTCACAGTACATAGTACATAGTGTATATAATATATAGTGTATATAATATATTCCTGGAGAGGCGCAGCTCTGAACAGTTTAGCTCCAACTCACACCTTCTTAATAGTCACTAGTAGTCTTGAACAACTTGCCTAGCCAGATCAGCTGTGTTTGATTAGGGTTGGAGCAAAACTGTGCAGAGCTGCGGCCCTCCAGAAATCCAGTTTGAGACCTACAGTATGATATATAACAACAATGCCTACAGCAAACTGAGGTAAAAAAGAACAAATCACTCACAAAGGAAATCTCTGATGTAATGTAATCATCCTTACTAATAATTTAAGCAATGTCTTACTAAATATGTTTAGCTTTTTATAAGAATTTTTTGATGGCAATATTGTTTTAGGTTAGGAAATTGCAGGTTTATGCACCCGTCAATGCTGAGCTTTCTGTCTTTTTTTGGCTTTATATTGTAGGAAAAAAGGAATTTATTTTTATTACTTTTGTGTCTTAATTTCTTATTACAAAAATGTTTAGACTAACAACAGATTAATCAATCTTTTCTATTGTATTATAACACATCTAGACCAGACACACTTCCTCTTTTTTTTACTATGCTGCATACTTTTTAGAAGAACTGCTGACTAGTGGAAAAAGCAGAATAAGAATAAACTTAGGTTTGTTCCAGACTGCTGTCTGGACATGTCACAAGGAGCATGATCTTTGTAGAAGTTATAAAATATATTAAAGATGCAAGTAATTGTTCAGTTCTGGTATGCAGAGAAGAGGTGCAGAAAGAGGAAGTATGTCTAGGGGTTACAAAGAGCCAAGGGACTGCAGAATGACTGATCAGTGACGTTAAACCAAAACTCCACCTGTTATTATCAGTTGTGTATATATGCTGGAGTCAGGAATTGTAAGTTAGTTGCGAACCTCCTGAATGTAATTCTTGTATTGCATTGGGGTAACGTAACACAAAACTCTGTCATTGAATTATTCATTTGTATCTAATAAATTACTAATATTTTTGGCATTGAAGAAAACACTCTCTAGACCTTTTCTTATTGAACACGCATGGAATTGGCTTGGTATTCCAACATTGTAATGGGCACTATTTTAAAGATCTAGGTGCAAAGTCTAAAGCACATGATGCAAAAGCATTAAGAGTGTGTCCGAATCCACTTTTGCTATTTTAAGGATGGAAAAATAGGCTCTGCGACGCGGCTCATGGTCTAACAGTATTGTGCTTATTCTCTTTATGAGATAAGAATGTGTTTCGAGAATAACGTGCATTAAACCAATTAGAGTCTCATCTCACATTCACTTCAAGAGTCAGTTGCATAACACCATGGTGCATTTGCTATTTACATGGTGGACTTTGTAAGTAGAAAAACTGAATGCTTCACTAGCGAAAAATTTATTAAACAGACCATCTGCAGCGCGAGGATAAAGAATGAGCCTCGACCATTCGGCCTCTTTACTTTACTTTTACTCTTTACTTTACTCCTTTACTTTCGTGGATATGAAAACAGTGTTGTACGCACTCCACTGAAGACAACCATTAGCCTACATATTGAATTTCGTTTGTTAAGCAAAAAGATTTGTTTCAAAACTATTTCTAAATTCATCTCTAATTTCCAACAGCCAAACAAATAAATGAAGTGTGAGTTATACCCAAATCTACGTAATCTTGTTTTTTTAAAAACAAATATAAATATGCATATAATAAATAATACTGCTAATAATAATATTTTATAAATGCAAATTGTCATGAATAAACTAAAAAAGCCCCTCTGACATAAAGAAGGCATGAAGGCTGTGGTTTTTATAATTATGTAGAAAATAATCATTTTGTAACATTTTAACCCTTTTTTTTTTTTTCATTTTTGAAGATATTTGTATATTGACGTGCATCCTGTGTGTAAGCATTTAAAGCTGCATAGACACATGGTCAATTGCACAGTCTATTTCAGTTCCTCAAAATAGCAACATGCCACAAAACATGAAAATTACTGGTGCACTGGTCTGAAAATAGCAACAAATTGTGCCAAACATGAATTTGGCAATTTTTTCCACAATTTTTTTTTCTCCTGTTTTAAGCCACAAATCTCAACAGCAGCTCTAACATAAACAATAAACATAACATAAAACATCTTTCAGTTTTATTCATATCTATATTCTGAAGTTTTTTTTTACGCAGAGATACAGTTGGAGTCAGAATTATTAGCCCCCCTGAATTTTTAACCCCTCTGTTTATATTTCCCCCAATTTCTGAGAAGATTTTTAAACGCATTTCTGAACATAATAGTTTTAATAACTCATTTCACTGATTTATTTTATCTTTGTCATAATTACAGTACATAATATTTGACTAAATATTTTTTAAGACACTTCCATATAGCTAAAAGTGACATTTAAAGGCTGCAGGATAGGGTAATTAGGCAAATTATTGTAAAATGATGGTTTGTTCTGTAGACTAGCAAAAAAATATATATATCGCTTAAAGGGGCTAATAATATTGACCTTAAAATGTTTGTTTTTTTTAAATAAAAACTTTATTTTAGCCGAAATAAAACAAATAAGTCTTTCTCCATAAGAAAAAATACTATCAGACATACTGTGAAAATTTCCTTGCTCACTTGGGAAATATATATATATATATATATATATATATATATATATATATATATATATATATATATATATATATATATATATATATATATATATATATATATACATATATATATATACATATATATATATATATATATATATATATATATATATATATATATATATATATATATATATATATATATATATATATATAAAACAATATATAATGAATATATACAACTTTAAAATTTTCAAAAAGTATTTGGAAATATATTCCGTATTTACGCAGTATTTTAAAATCACACAGTCTTTGTAAAAACCTTTGACTCTTTTGCCCCCCACCCCCCAAAAAAATAATAAAAAAATAAAATAAAAATTAAATCTGAATTTATTAATGTTCAGATTTTTTTTTTTGCTAGAAATGTATGCAAATTAACAAATTTAACATGATAATGGCTCATTTGCATATTTTTTTACAATAAAACGTCTGCTATTCTCAATGTAATTAAGTGGGGTCGTACTGTTTGTGAGAATGATTTGTTGTTTGTTTTTCCTACCTACCTGCAGTATCTTGTCTTACATGCAGGAAAAAAATATATGAAACCACAAAACTGTAAGCACAAAAATATTTAGCAGCACTGCTGTTCCTGACATTGAACATAAGACATTTTTTCTTAAGCAGAAAATCTGGAGTCTGATTTATCTTAAATGATATTTATTGTTAAAGACAGACCATTTAATCAATCAAGCTCTTAAAAGCATGAGGCAGTCTTGGCACGTTGACAGAAGGTGTGAAGGTCCCTGAAGTGCGTTTAAATGTGGAGCTTTGTTCATCGAGCAATGTATTTTCAATTGAAACATGAAGACATGGCAGGACATCAAGTAGCCCCCCCCCCCCAACCCCTACCACCCCGTAAAAACTACCTGACTTTTATGTAGCTTACAGTGGGAACCAATGGGTGTTCTTGGAGAGTGGGTGGGAGTCCCGGCTGGGTCAGTTAGCATTTCTGTGTGGAGTTTGCATGTTCTCCCCATGTTTGTGTGGGTACTCCGGTGTCCACCACAGTACAAAGACCTGCACTAGGTGAATTGAATAAACTAAATTGGCCATAGTGTATGTGTGTGAATGAGTGTGTATGGATGTTTCCCAGTACTAGGTTACAACTGGAAGGGTAGCGACCAAACGAAAATGAATAAATGAATGTGTTCTTGGAGCTTTGTATGATTACAGCTGAACCACTAAATTCCACAATATGTTCTGACAATGTCTTTGGTTTATTTTCTGTCTATAGAAGACGAGAGAGCTCTCAGGTTTAATCTAAAATATCATGGAATTGGAATGCAAGCACCTTTATTTTAAAACTCGATGTCAGTTGTCTATGCCAATTGTCAAGCAGACAACAAATTTTTATCCAGCATTGTCCTGTAATAGATTTTGTAGCATATTTTTGATGTCAATGTTAGATCTCAATTGGATTTCGAGGTAGTTTAAAGTGTAGGGATACATAATCCAGTGTAGATTTGCAATTGAGGCTTTCAGATGAATAAAACTTTCCTTATACCGTAAATATTTTTTATTTAAAATCTTATTTTTCTTTTATTTTATGTGTTGCTTATTTAGTAGTCAAAGGGGCATCAATGTGTGGATGTGAAATGTATGTCAAGGTTTTGACATCAAATGAATTAGCATTATAGACATGTTTTTTTTACATGCCCGATGAGGATGAGGGTGGGTAATTAAGAACAGAATTACATTTTTGGGTGAACTAACCCTTTAAGACTGACATATTAATACTGACATTCAAAAAAACTCAATTTGATTTCAATGGATTTTACTGCAGGGTTGTGTTTTCTTACTGTGAGGCATGTGTTCGCCAGTTGAGCCCATCCGTACAGATCCAGCAGGCGGTGAACACTGGCCAGCTTACAGCGCATCAGTCTCTCCCCCTTCACCATAGAGCTCGGCTCCCATCCGTGCAGATCATTGATGGGGGTTACGATGGTGACGGCTGCTGAGGAACGACAGAGCACAGAAACACAAGTGTGTGTCAGTGAACATCTCAGTCATGAAGGACTGCATGTAAAAAGAGCTGCGCTAGTTAAAGAGTGCAACAGACACCATGAAAGACATTTGAAATGTGACTAACAGTTCAAGTAAATCTGAAAAGCACAATCCAATTCATTTGAATGGGGTATATGGACATGGATTTTTAATTTCAGTCAGCCAGCCCCACAGCTTCCGGTTAATTGTCATCTCATACAAAATCACTGCATTTAAGATCTGATTTCTTTAATAAATAGTGATCTTCACTGCCTCACTGAGATACAATATGAAGTGGATATCAAACCAAACAAGAAGCACTGCATTAAATTATATTTTTCCAAGCCATGTCTTTAAAATATGGAAATGAATTTTACCGCAGTGTTTTCAATGGAATTTCTGCGCTAGCCTGGTGCTAATGACTGCGCCCATGTTTAAACGGTATGTAGTCTCTTTGTACGCTTTCAAGAGTTCACACTTAGCTGATAATCAAAGCGTATTTGGCATGCTGTCCCGGGAGAGAGCCCTGAGCTCATAATATCCTCGAGCCCGGGGCTCCCTCCTGTTAGAAGGACGAGAGGGGAGTTCGAGCTCAGTTAGGTCTCGAGAACTCCCCTGCTTGTCGCCGTGAGAAGTGTAAACTAAGGTTGTATTGGGTGATAATTTGTTTTAGTCGATTGGCTATGGTTTATGTTTTTGGATGGTGGGAGGAAACCGGGGAACCCGGGGGAAACTCACGTGTACACGGGGAGAACATGTAAACTCCGCACAGAAACACCAACCGGCCCGATAGGTTGGACCAGCAGTGTTCTTGCTGTGAGGCAACAGTGCTAGCCACTGGGCCACCTTGTCACCCTATCAGAAAAGGGGAAGGAAGTAGGGGTGGAAAAAAAGGGGGATGGGGGGGCTTCAAGACGAAGATAACTGGAGTGAAAAACTTAGATTATTTATATTGCTTCCGTAATCATCTAATAGGGCAGATTACGTAGCTAATAAGGAGCCAGCCGTGTTGATCATAAGCACGTGATCCTCTCGAAATTAGTTTATGAATAAACCACACTTAACAACAAAATGGATGCTTAAGTCTATTTAAGAGTATGTAAATTACAATACAACACCAATGCTGTTAAAACAACCTTATGAAATTGAAAATAGTCACTTACAGCTCTCACTGGAAGTTCATCATTGGCTGAAAAGCACTAGCTGGGCATATAGCTCACATTCAAGCTTAAAACTACATTAATGGCATAGTTCATGCAAAATAAAAATTCAGCTATTATTTACTCATCCTTTACTACAGCTTAAGCTTGTTTAAGGCTGTCTTTTTAGGGTACAGCAGAGTACTTTTCCTAGTAGTAAAATATTCCCAGTATTCATTAAAATAAATGTAGATATTTTAATGAATACTGGGAATATTTTACAACGGAGTGTGAGTAAATTATGAGGAAATTTTCATTTTTGGCTGAACTGTAAATTTAATGCATCTAAATGAAAGAATAGTGATATGGGAATTAGTACTGGTTTACCGAAAAGGAAGCTTATTTCCGCTATACAGGTTAAAACAAGGCGTTTCCTCCTTTTTAATCGTACAATTAAAAGCACAATTGAGTAAAATTGTGAACCTGTGAACTGTTAGAGCTGAGAGTCAGCTTATAAAAAGATATAAGCTTGAAATGGTAAGAAAGGATGTGTGAAACATTTAATAACATTTTATTTTAAAAGATGAGGTTACATCCTTTTTATTCTGCAGTCGAATAAATCTGGGATGTAAACTTAGAATGATTGTACGATGTTTTTTTTTTAAGGAAAATTATATATTAAAGTATGCATGAATCGGAAGTTGCTAAGGCTTTTATTTCAGCATGTTGATGTACTTCCAACTGAAACTGCATATTAAGTACGAGGGGAATCTTTTTTTTTTGTGCATCATTCCTTTACAGCAAACAAATGGTTAGAGGGGCGTGGTTAAGAATATTGTGGTTGAAACTGTCAAACTGACATCAACAAGGAAGGATCGCTTCTCTAAATGTAGAAGTAAACGTTAAGCCTTTGATTGAAGATTACCAAAAACCAAACTTTTTCAGTAGATAAACTTACATGGATTAATTGTTAATCTAAAGAATAACCATGTACACTAGCAAAATTAACATTGCAATTTTTGATTTCACATGGACTTTGACAACATAATGAATGACATTCACTAATGCTCAATACACCATATTCACTATAAAAGATGTGCACTATAAAAGATGTGTTATTTGTGTGAAATGTAATGTAGGCACTAATGAAACACGAGCAGATGTAATGGTGTTTCGTACTGGATGGAGTGACGGGAAGAGCGGCTGGAGACCCGTGAGTGGCCATGAAGTCTGCGATCTGTCTGAGAGCCCACAGGTTGGAGGAGCTGCCTCCTTTCTTCATCTGCTCCTGAATCAACACATCCAGCTCCTCTCGAAACGACTGAAACACACAAATGACACGCAGTGCTCAGCAACATACCGCCTGCATACTGACATTACAGATTAGTGATATATTAGTCATTTAGTCTGACATCGGGAAGTGTTTGAGGGAGATGATTGGGATATTCAGAATTTGGTTTTAGGTGTTGATTTTAGGACTGCACATGCAAAATAGCCTTCTGTAAGGTGGCTAGGAGAGCCCATATATGCCTCTGAGAAAACATATGGATGTTAAATGTTACAACTTACTTTGCACATTTTTAGCAAAACACAAACATAAAAATCCTCACAACACATGCAAATACAGAAATGCACTGCAAATAGCACAGATCATAACAGAAATGTGTCGGGGGACCCCAAAAGGGACGTACCTGACTGCTTCCTGTTTACAGTCAACATTGTTTTCGGAGTTCAGAGAGGTGTGTTTTTGGTTTATTTCAACATCCTGGTCATTCAGATCCTTATTGTTTGTATATTTTACCACTAATAATCTGAAGAATTGCATAATTGATGTTAAATGAACCACTGAATAAACAGGGAGCAGTCAGGTGCATCATTTTTTGTAGTCCCCCAACACATTTCTGTCTGCAATATTTGCAGTGTGTATTTCCATGTGTTGTGAGAATTTGCGTGCATGTGTGGTGTTTAGTGTGTTTGTTGTTGTTTTTCTATATGCCTGTGTTTTCTTAAGTTGCAGCACATTCAAGATCTCCTGGTGCTGTGTTTCTGACTAATTGGATGTACCAAAACTTTCTTCAATTAAACAAAGAGAAAACTGAAGTGATTACATTTGGGAACAAAGATGAGGTTCTCAAGGTAAATGCGTACCTTGGCTCTAAACGTCAAACAACAAAAAATAGGTTCAAGAATTTTAATGTGACTCTGGAGTCAGATCTGAGTTTCAGTAGTCATGTCAAAGCAGTTAATAAATCAGCATACTATCATGTCAAAACATTGCAAGAATTAGATGCTTTGTTTCCAGAGAAACATGTTCATGCTTTTATCAGCAGCAGGGTGGATTACCGTAACGGCCTCCTCAGATGTGCTCCAACATTAGGCACGTTCAAATCAAGACTGAAAACACATCTGTTTAGCTGCGCCTTTACTGAATGAGCACTACATCTGACAGCTATGTCTGTTATGTTTTTCTATTTTTTCTTCATTCTTTTATAACCTGTTTTAACACATTTTAATCTTAATCATTTTTATTATTTGTTTTTATTTTCTTATACTTGTCTTATTTGTTCCTATTTATGTAAAGCACTTTGAATTGCCCCTGTGTATGAAATGTGATATATAAATAAACTTGCCTTGCCTAATTGAAGCAAACAAAAAAGAAATATTATGACATAAGTAAAACTATACAATGCAATAACATAGATAAAAACAACAACACATGCAGTGATGTCAGCAAAAAGGTTTTCCACAGCAACGTCATAAAAGCAAATAATCTCTCTATAAATAAGGTATAGCTGAAAAAGTATATACTTAGGGAATAGTGCACCCCAAAATGGAAGAGAAATGGAATCATTTAATCATCCTTCATTTGTTCAAATCCTTATTTTTTGGGGTGCACTATGCCTTTAAGATTTTAGGCTTTCACAGTCTTATCTTTTTTTCTACAAAATAATCTACAACTTCGATGCAAAAAGTAAGAACTGAAACAATTTTCAAAACAATGTTTAAGCAACAACTTAAGGTTATCATTTTTAGGAATATTGATATAGTGTTGAAAACAAAGCTTCTGTTTTGGCATTGATAGTTCAGCTAAAAAAAATATAACATCCAAAGAAACTATTTAAGTTCTTTTTAGTGGAAAAAAAAGCTTCTTTTTTTTTTTACCTTGAATGTTCTTCACATATGAGATTATTTAAATAACGGTGACCAAAAGGTTATTTGTGCAACCAAAAATAATTCTTCTATGTCAAGTCTTAAAAAATAAAAAATTTACTTTACAATATGGTTGTATTATTTAATGCATTAACTAACATGAACAAACAGTGAACAACACATTTATTACAGCATCTATTTATCTTTCTATTCATCTAAAATTGCTGGGTTCCACACAATTAGCTTGTGCTGGCACAACATGAAAGAATTAACTTAACTAAATTAACTAACACAAATTTAAGTGGATTAAACATAAATCAATTAATTTGCCAGCAAAAACAAACAGCAAAGTTGTTTAGTGTATGATTATCAATTATTAATAATGTGATTATTAAATGCTGTATGAGTATTGTTCGTTGTGAGCAGATGTAAGTAAATACATTAACAAACATTAACTAATGAAACTTTATAGTGTGACCTTTTTAAGTGTAGTTTTACCTATAAAAATTGGCAAGAATCAGAAAATGTTTAAAAAAAAGTTGTAAATCAAGTACCGTACAAACAATTAATACAGCAGAAAAACACATTTGTGAACAACATACGGAAACAAACAGCTGGAAGAATATGTGAGTTCCAGGATCCAGATCAGTCCACAACAGAGAAAGAGAGAATTGGTCATCCTTGAGTGTAATGTTGAGCCCTTCAGTTCTATCATGTTGTTTTGAAGCTACTCCTAAAACTGCTCTCTCACTGTTTTCTCCTCCCCTTCTCTCTCTCTCTCTCTCTCTCTTTTTCTCTCTCTCTCTCTCTCTCTCCCTCTCTCTCTCTCCCTCTCTCTCTCTCTCTCTGCAGCTGTCAGTGGTGATTCAGGACAGATTATATCTGAGCTGTGGAGATAATCATATCTTTTGGAACCTAATGAGGGGGAAGGGGAGAGAGGACAGAGGGATTGGAGGCAGGACATTAAAGGGTGGACAGACAAATAAAAGCAGCAAACCAATGTGGGACTTCTGCGGATGTGAGATACTGTACTGTATTCTGCACTTTCACTGAGCTTTCTGAAAGCATACAGCAGCCACATGGGAAAGCCATTCACCTCCATAACTACACCTTATTATCGTATCATTCCCAAAGAAATTGCAGGATTCTGAAAGTAAAATTCCCTTTTGTTTTTTTTTTCAAGTAGAAATATGTTAATGATGATAATATAAAAATACAGAAACATCCCAACAAAGTTATCAGGAACTGATTTATTTTAAGTTTGCCATGATAACAGTAAATAATATTTGACTAGATATTTTTTAAGACACTTCTATACAGCTTAAAGTGACATTCAAAGGCTTAACTGGGTTAATTAGGTTAACTAGGGTAATTAGGCAGGTTATTGTGAAAATTATTAATAGTTCTGTAGACTATGGAAAAAATATAAAGGGGCTAATATGTTTGAAATTAAAAAAAATTAAAAACTGCTTTTATTCTAGCCGAAATAAAACAAATAAGACTTTCTCCAGAAGAAAAAAATATTATCAGACATACTGTGAAAATTTCCTTGCTCTTTTAAACATAAGTTGGGAAATATAAAATAAATAAATCAATAAATCAAATGGGGGCTAATAATTTCGGCTATATCCAATCAATTACATATATTCGCGTGTCTTCACGCACTCAAACTAGTGTAACTTATGAATTAGGATTGTTTTTAATACAGATTTTAAACATAATATAAGAGGTTTTAAGGTGATGTAGTGATTCAGCAGTGTTTCAGATTTTATTATGCTATAATATATAGTTCAGAATAATAAAAA
>NC_141025.1:14652500-14792500 GCF_052040795.2 Danio rerio
CTTTTGACAAACTGATGTGCTTGTTTGAAAAGCCCAGTATACAGAATTGAGCAGTATAGTGAGTAACACTTTAATATCAGTTAAGATTTCAATTGATGCTATTAACTATGGCTGCACAACATATCCAACACAGGCGCATTGTAAATACGCAGCCCCATATATCACATGTACTGATGAAAAAAATTAATAATCATTTTTGATGGCAATATATAAAAAGTTGAAGTCAAAATCATTAGCCTATTTTTCATTTTCAAATATTTCCCAAATGATGTTTAACAGAGCAAAGGTTTTTTCACAGTTATTTCCTATAATATTTTTTCTTCTGTTGAAAGTCTGATTTGTTTTATTTCACCGTGAATAAAAGCAGTTTTTAATTTTTTAAAACCATTTTAAGGTCAATATCACTAGCTGCCTTAAGCAATCTTTTTTCCTATTGTCTACAGAACAATCCATCATCATACAATGACTTGCCATTTCTGGAGAGCTCAAACTATGTAGCCAGAAATGTATACGGGGGTACGTATTCACAATGAGCCTGTGTTGCAACACTTTGGGCCCTATCATACACCCGGCGCAATAATGCCCAAGACTTGTTTGGCGGGATTTGTTGCTATTTTCACATCAGCGCAACTCTAATTTTCACATTTTGCACTACGTTGTTTAAATAGCAATTACATTTGCGCCACTTTGTGGACTCATGGGTGTGTCGGTCTAAAAGGAGGTATGTTAAGTCGCATTGTTGGTGCGGCGCTATTTTCAGGAACTGAAATAGACTGCACCATTGACCGAATAAAAGCTGCTCTAAAGTCCATCGCAGAGCCTGTTAGTCATGCGACTATGCAGATTTAAATGCTTACACATTGCTTAATACACATAGGATGTGCAGCAATACACAAATATCTCTACATATGAAAACAATTAATGGATTAAAATGTTACAAAAATGATTATTTTCTACATAAATTTAAAAACCACTGCCTCCATGCCTCATCTCAGGGGTCTTTTGTCAGTTTATTCATGACAACATAAATATGTTATATGCATATTTATATTTGTTTTAATAAAAACAAGTTTAGATTTGTTCACCTATCTGGTTTTGGAGACGTCTGCATCACTATATATTATGTTATTATTCACCACACCGTTATTATTGTTCATTTATTCATTTGCTGGAAATTAGAACTGAATTTAATGCTAGTTATGCTCAAAACACACACACCTCATTAAGAGAATAAGCACAACCCTGTTAGACCACACTGTAAAAAATGGCCGTGATTTCAATGGTAAAAAAAACTGTAAAAATTCTACAGTAAAAATCTGTAGCCTGGTTAACAGTATGTTTCCTTAATATATACAGAGAATAACCGTAAACTGACTTTCCTAGAATTCCCTGCATGGCAAGTCACTTTTTATGCTTTTTGTTGACATTATTATGGATCTTTTTAGTTTTTTCCCCATCAGTTATGTACATTACAGATTTATGTTACATCTGATGTTGATAAACAATGTTTATTTCATGACATTTGTTTTATGCGTGTTACCTGGTGTTTAGTTGCCGTGTGAATGACTCTGAGCACCTTCTATTCACCGATACACTTTTCTGCTTGTGGGAAAAGTTGTTTGTGAAGAGCATTGGCTCATTATGTAACTTTCTCATCACCACCTGCATATGGCTGTGTTAACATGTCTATCTGTGTAACAAAAGATGTGTAGATGTTGGTAATTCAAAATACAGACTTATTACCTCTATAAATTAATGAATGTTTGGCATATATATATATATATTTATTTTTTTTATTTTATTTATTTATTTTTTTTTACTTAATTTGTTAAGAAATCTTTATAGATGTGTCAGGATCAATGATGATAACTTACAGAATAAGTCTGTAATGGTTATTTACTAAAATATATTACATAAAACATTTATGGAGCTGAAAGCAGTAGTCTGTATAAAAAAGGCTGAATAAACCTGCAAACAATCTAGTCATTATGAACAGTATTTGACAAAAGATGATAATGCAGTAAAATATTTCTAGACTTTTAACAAGCACAATGTGTACAAAATAGAGTATGAAAAGTGAATTGTTTGTTTTGAAATTTGTAAGAGAATTTGTTCAATAATAAACCCGAAACACAAGTGGTTGTTGTCATGCGGTGTACTCGGCCAATAGTGTAACATTTGTGTCGTCATCGTAGCTCCTGCAGTCGCTCTTCAGATGTTGCACCAGCTGAATCAATAGTCTGATCTTGGAGCGCTGTTGCGGTACTTTGATGCCACATATGACAGTCAAGTGGCGTCAGCGCAGCATCAATCCAAACAAAATTTCTAACCGGCATGCACTGCTTTAAGACAGATTTTGATCGATTTGCGCAGCGCTGCATGAAGTCGAATGCACCTAAGTATTTGTTTACTCATTCATTTGTTCTTTCGTTTGTTCGTTCATTCGTTCATGAATTCAATTGATCATTCATCAATTTATTTGTTTGCTCATACGTTCACTCTGATATTAGTTTGTTTCTTTGTTCATTCGTTCATTCATTTAATTCAGTCATTTATTATTTCGTTCATTCATTCGTTCATTCTTTCATTAATTAGTTCAGTCATTCATTTGTTCTTTCATTCATTCGTTCGTTCATTCAATAATTTGATCATTATTTCATTTTTTCATTCGTCCGTATATTTGTTTGTTTTTCAGTAGTGCTTTATGGAAGTGATAAAGAGGCTAAGTAATGATTTATCAGTGGTCACCACAGCACAATGATCCACCAATTACTCTGGCATATGTTCTATGCATCGGATGCCCTCACAGCTGCAACCTAGCACTGAGAGTACACTAACTTGCATTTACCAATCATGATAGTTTATTTATTTATTTTCTTTTTCGAGTCAGAGAGAAAAAAAAAAAAGTCATCCGATCCAGCACTGACATATGCAGCGTTAATGCACTAGCAGTCACAGCATCTGTGTGTTTGGTGTCTGACAGGGGCTCAGGTGCTCTGGGACCCCACTGAGAGGCTCTCTCTCTGGGGACTCTCTATAACGAGTGGGGGACACCAAACCGGCGCTGCGCTCTGCTGTTTCTGGATCAGTTTCAAAGCACATCTTTCTACTCTAGCACATCCAATTGAATCAAGTCCCTCTGCAATTACAGAGATCCATCAGCAGTCAGAGCGTATTCTACTCTTTAATCTTTAGAGATGTTTAAAACTTGCTCAGCTTTGGCAGGATTCTGATGTCAGGCTGAAAGACATGAACATGTGTCTGTTAGTTATTGATCTGTCTGAAACAGAGCTTTCCTGACCGGATGAGGCTTTTCTGTCCCACTGAGAGGTCTTAATGCTTGTAGGAAGTGGGGAGAGAAGTATATGAGGTAGACGTATAATGGTGAAAGTGAAGCTGGATTGATTTTAGATGAATCTTATAATTGAGTTAATGTGTGGTATATTCACTCCTGCATGATAATGCACTGAGAACCCAATGACCCAATGAAAAAGTGCATGCGTGCGTGTGAATGTGTGTCACAATGAAGTTAAAGGTAAAGCATTTTCTGGATATTTACAGAAATCAGAGAGTTAAATTCAATACATTTTAAGACATTTTTTAAAGACTCTTTCGATAGATTTCAAGACCGCATGAACACTTTAGGTTTTAACCAACATCAGAATCAGAATCAGAAAGAGCTTTATTGCCTGGTATGTTCACACATACGAGGAATTCGTTTTCGTGACAGAGCTTCTGCAGTGCAACAGAATGACAGAGACAGGACAAAAACAGATAATAAATATAACAACAAGAATCAGTCCAAACACTCGAAAAATGTGAAAAATTTAAAAAGCCTTTATTCACATGGCTAAATCTCTAAAAACCTACGCGTTTCAGCAAGAGTCTGCCTTCATCAGGGTAACAGTGATCAGGTGCGTCTAGAGTCTCTTTTGAGTACTACGGTCACATGACTCGTTTAAACATCTCAAATGGCACTCAAATAATTTAACAAACAAAGTCTACTATCATCATAAATTCGGCATAGATACATAAACACCCACTTCCATATATGGGAAGAGAGAGAGAGAAGAAGAAGAAGAAAAAGGAAAATACATATACATATATATATATATATATATATATATATATATGTGTATATGTATATATATATATATATATGTGTATATGTATATATATATATATATATATATGTATATGTATATATATATATATATATATATATATATATGTATATATATATATATATATATATATATATATATATATATATATATATATATATATATATATATATACATACATATACATATATATACATACATATACATATATATATATATATATATATATATATGTATATGTATGTATATATATATATATATATATATATATATATATATATATATATATATATATATATATATATATACATATACATATATATATATATATATATATATATATACATATACACATATATATATATATATATATATATACATATACACATATATATATACATATATATATATATATATATATATATATATATATATATATGTATATGTATGTATATATATGTATATGTATGTATATATATGTATATGTATGTATATATATGTATATGTATGTATATATATATATATATATATATATATATATATATATATATATATATATATGTATATGTATGTATATATATATATATATATATATATATATATATATATATATATATATATATATATATATATATATATATATATGTATATGTATATGTATGTATATATATATATATATATATATATATGTATATGTATATGTATATGTATATATGTATATGTATGTATACATATGTATGTATACATATACATATACATATATATATATATATATATATACATATACACATATATATATACATATATATATATATATATATATATATATATATATATATATATATATACATATATACATATATACATATATACATATATACATATATACATATATACATATATATATACATATATACATATACATATACACGAAAACATGTAGGTTTTTAGAGATTTAGCCATGTGAATAAAGGCTTTTTTAAATTTTTCACATTTTTCGAGTGCTTTGGACTGATTCTTGTTGTTGTTTTGATGAATCCCTTACCCAAAGAGCACCGACCAAACATTTGAGTTACCCTAGAGCGCTTTTGTTTGTTTTTTCCAGATAATAAATATATTTAAAAAACAGAAGTAAGTAGTGAATGCGAATATACAAATTGACAAGTGTATGTACAAGTATATTTCTATATACAGCGTTATTTGTGCAGATGTTATGTGCAAAATGGCATGTAAAGTATGTTGTTGAATAATGTGTATAAAAAGTAGTGAAATTTTATTGGCAACATTAACTTGCAGTATATTTATTCAATACTGATCGTAAGAAACTAATCCTAAACTAAATCATTATTTCACGAGTTCCCACTTAAATATGCTTAGCGTTAATAGCAGATTTGACATGCTGTCCCGGGAAAGAACCCTGAGCTCGGAAATACTAGAGCCTGAGGCTCCCGCCCAGTCAATAAGCATATAAGGGGATCCGAGATCAGGTAGGTCTCGAGAGCCCCCCTTAGAAAAGGGAGGAAAAGGAGGAGATGGGGTGGAAGGGGGGATTCCTCCAAAACGAAGATAGGGAGAAAACAATCCATTTATAGTAAGCTTGGGTCACTCTGACTGGATTAATACTGATTACAGATGAGAAGCCAGTCGTGCTCAATCATATCACGTGCTCCACTCAAAATTAGTTTGTGAAACGTAACTTATAAACTGAATAGAAATGCTAATCCAGCAGGTGGCGCCTACTGTCAGAATACACTTTTGCAATTTTAAAAAATGGGAAAAATGGCGGGCGTGCTCAGTACATGGTATAAAAGGGTTGTCCTTATTCTCTTAAATATTTATGGATGTGTCATTCATTATTACTGCAAAAAGGGAGGTGGATAATTGGAATGCATGAAATGTCTTTTATATGTAAAAATATATTTATAATGTACATTAACATATTATACATTTGAATCCTTTAATTTTTCATATTTAAAGATGTTTGTGTGCTGCTGCAAATCCTTTCGTGTGGAACAAGCAACATGTACAAGCATTGTGAAACTGACTTTAGACCAGCTTTAATTGTTTACTGCACTATTTCAGATGCCTCAAAAAGAAACACACCACCAATGCACCTTAACACCTCATTTTCAGACCAGCATGTCCAAGGGTGAAAAAGGATAGTAATGCATTTGCTATTTAAACAACTTGGCGCAGGATGGGAAAATGATACATGTGCTGAGCTGAAACTAGCAAAAAAACACACATCTGGGGCCAATAGTTTTTTTTTTTTTTGAAAAAGTAATATATTAAAAACATTGTAAAAATCTATGTTTAAGTCTGTGCTATAAAAGAAAAAAAAAGTACTGCAAATCCATTACTCAATTTTTATTTACAGTTTTTGTACCATTAACCAAAGTCAAAACATTGTTTCAAACAACTAAAAATGTCAATTAAAGTCACTCCAAAAAAAGTTCAACAAAGTGGATGGAGCAGAGATCTACGCCACATAATGCAGTTCAAGTGTAAATAAACTGAAAACACATCTGAGTAATAACATACAGAGAAATATAAATGAACAGATATTATATGCAGCGTAGTTCCAAGAAACTACACTAATCTAAAATTAAAAAGATCAACATATTTACGAAAGAAATAAAAGCTAAAAACTATTACAAAACGTTAATTAAAACTAATTATAGTGGATTTAAAACAATACTGCATACATTAAAACTTATACATGCATACATTATACAGTTGAAGTCAGAAATATTAGCCCCCCTTTGAATTTTGTTTTCTTTTTTAAATATTTCCCAAATGATTTTTAACAGAGCAAGGAAATTTTCACAGTATGTCTGATAATATTTTTTGTTCTGGAAAAAGTCTTATTTGTTTTATTTCGGCTAGAATAAAAGCAGTTTTAAATTTTTTAAAAAAATTATTAGCCCCTTTAAGCTATTTTTTCCTGATAGTCAACAGAACAAACCATCGTTATAAACTTGCCTAATTACCCTAAACTGCCTAGTTAACCTAATTAACCTAGTTTAGCCTTTAATTGTCTCTTTAGGCTGTATAGAAGTGTCTTAAAAAAATTATCTAATAAAATTTACTGTCATCATATAGCAAAGACAAAATACATCAGTTATTAGAAATGAGTTATCAAAACTGTTAAGCTTCGAAATGTGTGTGTGTGGTTGTGTGTGTGTTTGTGTGGGGGGGGGGGGCACTAATGATTCTGACTTCAACTGTAAATGAAAGTTTTCTTAGGGCGGTCTAGCTGAAAAAAGTAACTCCCTGATTTTAACACAACAAAGATTGAGATCTTAAATACTTTTAAAATCTGTGCTAAAAAAAAGCAGTAAGATCTAGGCCAACTACATACCCCAGCCAACTCAATAATTCCCCCCACATCCTTTTCAAACCATTCCTTCACCCCTGCAGCTGAACCTCACTGAACCGCTGCACATTTAATGAATACATTATGATAATTTCCATTAACTCTTGATGCACAAAAAGACAAGATAATTAAAAGAGAAGAAGCCAACTGACCCTAACAAAAAAGGTCATCTTATTACCATCTAGGATTTTAGAAAGCTGAAAAGAGAGCTCTGCCACCCTTTCTTTCCCTCCAGGGCTCATGTTTCAGGGTAAAGTCTAGATGGGATACAGCTGCAGATATGCAAATCAATACAGCATCATTTTTGTAACACTGTATTAATATTTTATACAGTACTGTGGCAACTGGGTTTATGATTGGGGTAGGGGGTCGACGTTTAAAAAATACAGTTTATTGGAAAATTTAATAAATAACATACATTATACTCTGTACAACTGTTTTTACCTTACTATGGCCGTTGGGTTTAGGGTTGGGGTAGATGAAAATAAAATAAAATTAATGGAAAATTTAATATGTAATATAAAGAATTTGCGTCAACTTCTGGCCGCAACTGTATCTGATCTAGCAACAACCATGTTTCATGGGGAAAGATGTGTCACGCCCACCTCTTCCAGAAGAAAACAACACCTTCTGAACTGCACAAGAGAGAGCTGTATCCGCTAATGACTACCACATCATCCTTACTGACCAAACGACACACTAAACACATTTATAAATCATATGCATTAATAAAATATCATGAAAAGTGCATCCTTTTGTGCAGGAGCCGGTGCTTTCGCGGCGCGGCCTGCACGCGGCTGCCTAGCAACAACAACCCGAGGCCCGCAGCATCAGCACCAGCCTCCGGGCACCAACACAACAGCCCACACTGGAAGAATTTAGAGGTGCATGGCGTGTTTTGAGAAATAAAATATGATCAAAACAAAGCAATCTTGGTTGTATTGCTTCAACATTGGAGGTAAAAATCACGATTGGCGAGCAAAGAAGGTTACAAGTCACGAGATTTGAAATATCATGGCGCCTGAAAGTTAGAGTCATACAATTGTACTGCACATTCACGAACGCCTAGATGAAACTAGAATCTAGGGCTTGGGATTAAAAAAATAAATAAAAAATACAAGAGTTTATTAGTGATATTCAGATTTCAGCACGCACACCTTGATATAATTGTAATATAACATTTGCATTACGTTCAATTCTATTTAAGAGTTCGTAATAGCTACAAAATCACAGTGTAATTATGAATATTAGCCCACATTACATTCGTGCACTCGTACAACATCATGCCATCTTCAAATAAGCGCACTGTCATCGTTAAACTGACGCTCACAATCCAAATTACATTCATTCACTATTTTATTTAACCCCTGATAATCTTGACAAGTATTGCTCGAAATAGTGAATGCAATATGAAATGAGGCAAGAGATGCTCACCTTACAGCATCCTCTCTCCTCTTTGTCCTTTACGCGCACAGTCGCTTTACGAATCTAAAACAGCACCAAGAGATCAAAACAGCACCAAGAGATCGATCAGTGGTCTTGTTTTCCAGCGTGAATGGTGTTGTTTTGGGTCTGTGTTTTCCTAGACCTCTGCATCCCCTCTGTTTTTTGACGTTTATTGCAGGCTGGACCAGCCCTCGACCACGCCTGCCAGATTCATGACCTCCTCACCGTCTACATCCAGATCCGGCACGTTTTTTTAAAGGCGCGCTCAGTTTGTTTGCATGGAGCGGATGAAATGAGTACATTTATGTATTTTAAATAGGTTTATCCAACGTGGGGCGTTTATTAGCGTGGATTTGTTGGAGCACAGATTATTTATTCTGGATGTGTTTGCCCGCTGAATGATGCAGATGCGGATTAAAAGACGCGGGCAGTGCCTCCATCTGCCGGTGCTTACATGATATTACACAAAGCTGGTGTGTGGAAAAGCGTCACATGTATGTTCTTCTCTTCGTTCTTTACTAGGTGTTTAAAATTATTTTAAACGGGTTTTAAACATCTATAATAATCACATATTTTATTATATTTTATTTATATTCTGACCACCCTATAGCTAAATCTCTCCTTAATATCAGACACATAGAACTGCTAAGAAATTGTATGAGTCTGCCTCAGTAACCCATCACGTGCCCCCTTCTCTGCTCACTCTTGTACTTCTTCACTCAGAGCTCAGGTCACTGACAGTCCACACAGAATCTTTATCCTCTTCATATGGTGTATCCTGTAAATCTATAACTTTTAACTTGTCATGTTTGGTGCAAATGTCTCAGTGGTCACTTTTATTATAATAATTATTGAGTTTGGGAAAAGTCTGTCCTACTTAAGAGTGAAATTGCCTGTCAATTATGAACGTTTTACCACAGGTGGTGATTAGTATTTAGGTTAACATATGACCAGACGGAGGTCTTTGTGACGCTTTTCATATCTTTATTGTATGTTTTTTTGAGTTGAATATTTAAAGCGAAATGTGCAAAAATGTCATTGGTATCTCATAGCCAAGCGACCCCGTTGCAGCATCTCTGACACTTATATGTTGCAACGTACTTCTCTGGTCAGGTGTGCATCTCTAACTCTTTAATTTATCTATGAGTAATGGATGTTGTGTATTTACAATGTCATCCCTGCGTTGGCTTTCTGGTTGTTTTTTTATGTAATTGGCATTATTCAGTTTTATCTGTCAAATAAAAATGTTATAGATATATTTTGAATTTCACTGAAATTGTTATTACCAGCAAATTGTGGACACTTTTGTTGACCTTTAGTTTGATCCACACTGGCTGTAAAACACCAGAGGATCAAAAATAAAGAAGCAGATAGCACTTATTCGTAGGCCTTTAGCTTTCTGACCACTTTTGGCAAGTTGCATGGTAAAAGACTGGGTAGACCTTTTCTGTAACAGAGCAAGCAGTAGGCGGCCGAGTAAGAGTACAGTTGCCTACAAATCATCACGCTGGCGAGCCCAAATGGGAAAGGCATGTGAAATTGTCCACGCATGGACTCAGAAAGACAATTAGTCCCAAATGAAAGAATAACTGAAAGTATAGTGTATCTGAAATAATTAAATACACAAAATTACTAACTTTTGATGGATGTGATCCTTTACCAATTAGAAACACAGTCTAATGATCACTAGAAAATTGGAGTCAGATTAAACTCAGAGCTAGATATTAATAAATAGATTCTAATAAACAAGACAATTACTTTCATAAGTGCAAGAAAAAAGGCATTTAACCTTCAACCATGCTGGTAGTTTTGTCATTGAGCTAATAGATGGACTTTTACAAATTAAAGGGGACCTATTATGCTTCTTTTTACAAGACTTAAAATAAATGTCTCTGGTGTCTCCAAAGCGTGTTTCAGCTCAAAACTCAACACTAATATTGATTTATAACTGCCCCTTTCAGGCTTTGATCTAAATTGTCTTATTTTTGTCTTTAGCTTTAAATTCAAATGAGATTGTGCTCTTTTTAAAAGAGGGTGGGGCTACAAACGCCTATGTGTCAGCATAGGGGTAGATTCAAAAACAAGACTTATGTTGTATGCTAATGAGGGAGAGATCAACACTAATGGGCGGGGATTCCCCCTCTGAAGACTTAAGCCGCCTTTCCACTGCACACAACATTTGGACACGACTGTCGGAATACGCCCCCTTGTAGCAGCCGCACAGTATTTTCAGTGTTGTCGTGCACCACGAGGGAGAAGCTGATTCTCACGGTGTCCGAAATAAAGGAGGGCAAGAGCCTTTATTCTCTGTGCATTTACATAGTTTAATGGATGAATGAATACTAGAAACTCATAGACCGTTAAAATATTGGATGGATTGTGAAGACAACATTAAAAATATATAATTTTATTACTTTCTTACTTACATTTATGAACAGAAAAGTTTTTTTTACAATATAGACTTTTTAATAATAAAAAAAAAATACCAAATAAACTCCTATTTCTCATCTTGCGCGCATGGATCTGCTTGGACAACACTGGAATACATCATATCCGGTCGGCAGGTCGCATACGGTCTAGTCACAAGAGTTCAAATATTTCAACGGATCCGCAGCTCAATTCGGATCCGAATTTTCCGCATACGGAGATGATTGGAACTCAACGCAGCTCCCGGACTGCTCTCCATTGGAAATGAATGACTTCCGGTCTGTCGCTTGTCGTGTTCAGTGGAAAGGAGGAGGCTTTAAGCTGCGGTCACACTGGGCTTTTCCTCCCATAGACTTCCATTCATGCACACGCGAATGCGTCAGACCGGAACGCGGAGCCATGCTTCAAGTTTTGCAGGTTGCTGCGGTGCGATGTTCAAGCTTGGTGAACTCTGACCTGCGAAATCGCATCACTTGACTGCGTGAGAACAATCGAGGTTCAAAACATGACATCTCTGGACAGAAATTTAAAACATGGAGCAATCGCTCGCTTTTTAAAATGTTTAATAAGCTTGTTTAATCCCGCCCCTTTTCAAAGCGCCGCATGACAGAATATCGCATGCTCAAACTCTAATGTGACCGCAGCTTTACAAAGGCAGAATGTCAATCAAACACTGATTTGCAGACTCTTTTTATGAAGTGTGCTTAATTTATTACCATTAAATGCAGGCTATATTCAAAGACTGTTCCCACACAACTGTTTTAAACCTATTACAAAAGTGACTTTTGCATAATAGACTTCTTTTAAGAAACATTTTAAAAAGTTACAGGTAAATACTGTCAAATCGAGAAACTCCAGTGACAATGGTGGCAAAGTATAAATAAGACATTTAGTATGACTAATTTATTACATTAGTCATTAATTTGTATCTCGAGGCTGCACAGTCTATAAAAAACCATTCAATTATTTTTGTTCTAAAAATCCTTAGTTTTTTTGCATATAACTAATATTTTAGTGACAATTTCGATGGTCCTTTTGAGTATTAGTAGACTGTCTGCTTAGATCTGTTGATACTGCTTCTTCAACAGACATTTAAAGGACTATAAGAAACTTTGCAAGTACATGTCAATTTACACTAACCCTAACCCCAACCTAACAGTCTACTTATAATTTAATGAGAATTAGTTGGCATTGAGATGCAATGTCACTTAAATTCAACAAAATGAACATCAAAAAGTGTGATCAGTTTTTTTTTTAAATGTAAAGGTGTGACAGATTTTTTTTGTTGCGATGCTTACAAACGTTTTGACAAGTTGGCGGCTGTAAATCAATACGTTGGCCAGGGAGACCGCATTTCTATAGGTCACGTTAAGGTGGACCTCAAAATGAGAGGGATTTGGATCCTCATTTTTAACGTCAGGTAATTATAAAAAAATAAATTAATAAAAAAAAAAATACAAAAAGAGACTTCTTTATATTACTCCAATATGACTGTAGACACACTACACACAGTTTTGTCAAAGCAGCTTACAAAAGATGATTTTCATCATAGGTGCCCTTTAAATGTACAAAATTACCATTCATTCGCCTTTGGCTTAGTCCCCTATTTATTAGGGGTCACCAAAACGGAATGAACTGCCAACTATTCCGGAATATGTTTTACACAGCGGATGCCCTTCCAGCAACCAAGGTGTCATTGATTTCTATGCCTTTTAACCCGGCATTCATGTTTTGTAAAAAATGGTCAAAACGAGATTACGATAAATGTACAATTTATTTACAGTACACATGCAAACATAAAGCAGCTGCAAAGACTCAAACTAAAATTCATTTACATTTTCCTCACATATTCTAAAGGAGTTTACCCTTATAAAAAAAAATAAATAATACAACAAAATAAACCCTCATGGCAGCTCGGAAAAGTTAACCATCAGTCCTGTCATGCCTGACGTTTCATCGGTTTTCGTAATAGAGACAAACAGCACAACACAAATTTGATCTTAAAGGCACATATTGAAAAACATTAGTGATTAAAGGCACTAAACGTGACTAAAGTGCAGATCTGCATCTAGGATGGGAGTGAACTTGGGACCATGGTTTGGTCAGAGCCGACCTGAACGATGTACATGGGTACGACACACTGCACAGTCATGTTATTCAGATCGAGGTCTTCATCCGCTCCTGACGTCATTGTGACCAGAGGAGCGGTCAAACTCATAGTCTCAGACAGAAATGGACTGGACATTGAGTCCAGAGCCTGAGGAGGACACAAAGAGAGAATCAGTTCAGTTCCATTCAAGTTCATCTTTATAGCATTTTTCACAATATTTACTCTCCTAAAGCAGCTTTACAAGAGGTGTACATTATTACAATACAGTCAAAATCAAATAATTTAAAAGAAATACTCCACTTCTTACACTTTTTTTCTTTTTCTTTTTTTTAAAAAAAAAAACAGGCTATGTTTACAAGTACTCTAGAGTTAAACAGTTAAGTTTTACTATTTTTGAATCCACGTCTGGATCTGGTTGAAGCACTTTTAGCTTAGCATAAATCAGTTAATCAGATTCAGTGATGGCCTGTCCTACATGCAATAGGCGGTCACCTAGGGCAGTGGTTCCCAACCTTTTTTTAGCCTGAGACCCCCTTTTTCCCCAGAAAATATTGTAAGGCCCTCCTCCACATTTAATGATATGATCACTCATATAAGTTTGCAGTAATGATGACAAAAAAATGTTGTTTTCAAACAAACTATGTTTATTACTATATCAAGATATTTTTATGCACAAATAATAGCCCAATGTTTCCCAGAGATGGGTTGCAGCTGTGAGGGCATCCGCATGCGTAAAACATGTGCTGTGATGACCCCGGATTAATAAAGGGACTAAGCCAAAAAGAAAATGAATGAACGAATGAATGAATAATAATCTAATGTATTATAAAGCAAAACATCAGTAGTCCATTTGTAACTGAAAAATATTTAAACCCTTGGCCTTTAAATTGACCCTATTTGAAATTCAATAACAAAAATATCAAAAATATTGAAAAATAATGCCATACAAACTGAAGCTGTTTCTTTTCATATTTCTTTTCATATGACTCGCGGTGCGATCGCGGGCCGGGATTCATTGGAGCTAGTGTGTAACGCCGCTTGTGCGCGCAAGCTGCGCACCTCCATTGGAAACAACAAACTTGTGCAAACTCTAGAAATACAAGATATGCGAACAGCCGCTAAAAGGCCACTATCATTTGCAATCTCCATCAGTTGATCTTCTTGCACAGACATGCTGGATTCACCTGATTTGTTGACAAGTGGGTTGTGGATGTATTTCTTGGCAGTTTGCGGGTCCTTCACAGGGCCTTTTTCCCTTAGCAAAGAAACTTTCTAAAGAAAAGACGTCTGCTTCTTACTCATTTTGCTGATTGTGGGCACTCAAGTGACCGATAGGCAAGCGAGAGAAAACGGTAATTTTTCAAAATAAAATACTTTTCAAAATAAAAGATTGTTCAGACAGATAATAAATAAAAGGGAAATAATTAATCATTTCTTGTGAGGCACGGTACCAATTGATCCACGGTGGCTGATGACCCCAGAGCAAGGGAATAAAAAGAACTAAGGCAATATGATCATTATCCTAATTGTCCACTGCTAAGATTTTTTTAAAATATGACGCGACCCCCCACAAAGCTCGCTGAGGCCGCGACCCCCCTGTTGGGAACCGCTAACACAAACTCCACAAACACTCCTCTGATATTTACTGTTTACGCATGCACGAGGACAAGCACAGGTCTTTAAACCACAATCACTACGCAGTGTGCAATTCACAAACCCCATTAAAAACGCAATACAATTCACTTTCACATTTTATTAAAAGAACAGCTCTGTATAATTCATACATGACAAATAGCCGAAAACAATAATAAACACACAACAACAGTATAAATGAAAATGAATTGAAAATAATAGAAAAATACCCAGCAGCACCACACTCTGTTTTGCATAACCCAGCAAAATCAAGCTCAAAGTATGTTCTGCTATGCATAATACAAAATTTAGTAGTGTCGTATAAGGACTTGTTTTAATAAATGCAATGATGCCCATAATCACAAAAATACTTGTGTAATATGCAAAACAGGGCGAAGCAGTGGCGCAGTAGGTACACACGAGTTTGATTGTCGACCGAAGGGGATCTTTTTCCTTAAGTTTTTGTTTTGTTTGGGAAATCCACTACCCCCAACACATTCGTTTTTCCGTTTATTACTCTTATGTTGTTTTTTCCCTAGACTTGAAGTGTAGTATCCATTCTATTCTATTCTATTCTATTCTATTCTATTCTATTCTATTCTATTCTATTCTATTCTATTCAAATATGAGTGTAGTGTTTTTCACAACATACTGTCAGGTTGGTGCATTTAATGCATGTTAAAACACTGTTTTGTTGTAATAAAAGTTAACTGTAAATTAAAGTGAACTCACATCCTCCATGTTCCAGAGATCAGAGCAGTCAGGGTTTATGCTTGGGTAGTTGATTCCAGTCTCCAGGAATACATTAGCATTCTCATTACCCTGCCAATCAATTAATCAATGATGGCAAATCATTTGTATTCATCTATTTTTTATTTTTAAAAGTTAAGTAGGACTTTGAAGTCGTACTGCATATAACAAGGATTTTGGACCAAAAGTCTTGTGTTTTGTGTCTCACCTTGTCAGAGGTGTGATTGAGGACTGCTGAGAGGAGCCGGATGTATTCAGTTGCAGCCTTCAGCATGTCCACTTTACTTGGCTTTCGATCTCGAGGCATCACCGGCACAATACGCCGCAGATACGAGAACATGCTGTTCAGGCTCCTCACCTACATGCAGGACAGCAGATGATGACACCAAGATGCAACATTTCAGTATATAAGTATATAAAGTTGAGCACCTGCTTGCTATCATTGCCTTGAATTATACTGGCAGAACAACAGCATTTCACTTTAATTGAACAGTAATCTAAGAACTTGCTTCATTTACTCCCATCATTTCAAACCTATTTCTAGATTAGCTTCTTTCACAAAATGTGCGATGTATTGACAAACACAGAAATGGGATATACAGAGCCTGGCATTACAGTAAATGACGATCTATAGACTAATTAAAGTGAATGTGAGAAGTCACCTTTATTATCCATAGAGCTTTATACAATGCATCAGATCAACAATAGCCCCTTTCACACAGTGATACCGGTAAATATCCGGAAAATTTCCGGAACGACTTTACCGGTATATTGAAAAAAGCGCTGTTCACACAGGCGAGGACGTTACGGAAATTTTCCGGAAAAGAGCATTCACACATCCATTCCAAAATACCGGTAAATTCTGAAATCATTCAACACAAATGAGCTTCAAACGGCTGCGCTTGTATTTGTAAACATTTGACTAAATTACAAACTCTGTGGATGATCAATATTGTGAACAACTTTCTCAGGATCACTTTCGCATGTCGAGATGTTCATAATATGTGCGTGTGCAGGCGCTCACAGGCTGTTTCACAGGCACACGAACGTAAACAAACAACGGCTTATCATAAGCATCTCATCGATGATTATTTACACAGTTGGCATTAAGAAGAACATATAAACGTGATCTGACTAACTTCTAGCAGCTAAATGTGTCTGGAAAAATATTCAAAGGCTTTTATTCTCACAAACCGCGCGGACGTAAATGCGTCTGACTGTTGTGATTGGCTAAAGCTGACGTCTCACGTCAGCACGTTCTAGACGTGCACGCGCTTATTACGGGAATCTTTCTTCTGCATTCACACAGCGCAGCATTCCGGCAAATTGCCGGTAATGTTACAACTTCTCTTTCCAGAAAATAGCCAGAACGAATTTACCGGTATTTTCAAAAAGGACCTGTTCACACATACAACCTTTCTGGAAAATTGCCGACAATTTTCCGGAAAGGTCTGTATGTGTGAAAGGGGCTAATGTCAGGTAGTCTCTGCAATTACACATTTTTGAAAGTAGTTTCTATAATTGAGAATTTGAGTAACTTGAGTAAGAGGATTCATTTTCATTCCATTTAATCCCCACAACTATATTTATATAGATAGATAGAGAGAGAGAGATAGACAGAGAGATAGAGAGATAGATTGAGATGAAAAAGAGAGAGAAAGATAGATCATGTTTGTTTAAGAAAAGAAAAAGGCTTTTTTCCCCACTTTGTACGTTTAAAAAAAATATTGAGCATGATAAAAAAAAAAAAAAACATTAACTATTTTATTGATCTATACCTTCAAATGAAAAATGAACTTCATGTTCTGTAAAAACTATAATTACACCACAACTGAAAACTCTGCACTGTTGTTTTGTAGAGTCCAGCATCACACTAAATGACCATCGCAGACTAATTAAAACGAGTGAGTCACAATGCATCAGGTCATCCATGAGAAAGTCAGCGAGACTTTAATTATACATTTCAAAAAGTAATCATCATAATGGCAAATTGTATATTTGGAAGCCTCCTGAGAGCTTTCTTTCAGGATTTACAATAGAAAAACAAAATTATCCATTTAGCTTAAAACGTCTATGCTTATAAGACAGACTTAAAAACTGCCATTTGAACATTTATTTTCCGTCAAAGCCAGTTATTAAATGTGCATTTACTGGAGGAAATGCCAGTGTAGTCAGAGAAAACAAAGACAGAGCTTCAGTTAAAGCAGGATTATGATACAAATTCTATCCACATGACTTTGGAATAGCAAATATTTTCAGTTTTCATATATTCTTACAGAAAAACTAGGATAACAAAATGACTGACTTACATCTCAATACTTCTTATGATTATATACTAGCTGTTTTCCTCATTCGTTGGTTTGGACAAATTCATGTTTAAATAATAAACAAAAAATAATAAAAAAAATGTTAACCACTTCTGTTACATTTGCAATATTTATTTTTTTAAATACTTTTATTTATTTATTTGTTTATTTAAATTTATTAATTTTATTTTTCTTATTCTGTAACCCATGAAGAACTTTCATATAAATGCTGAAAATTTAAATTTTCCATATTTCACCCAAATCTGTGTTGAAACAACCAAGCATTTTAAAGAATATAAATTAATAAAGACACTTTACAGTTTATTGTGAAAATGATTATTCCTCATTTATATACATAAGTAGTGATGCACGGTTTTACAATAAATTAATAAACTGGTTCATGTTTTAAATTTTGGTCTGATGTTGACTATTTAATATTAGCCCAAAGACTTGAATTAAATGCATTAAAATATGAACAAATGAATAAATGAAAATAACAAAATATATATAAAAAAATATAAAATTTATAATAAAAAAATCATACACATACTAACATTTTTTTCCAAAAGTTGTCACTTAGTGCCTTTTTCAAAACAAAATAAATCCATTTGCTGAAAAAAAAAAAAACCTCAAAAACTGAGGAAAATAAACATGCGTTATATATGTGACCAAAAAAATATTGCTACTTTGCATACAACATACTTTGTAGAAATTCTGTGAATTAAACTGCATAACCCCCTAAAAATAATACAAATCTAAAGAAAGGTAGCTCACTATAGAACAAAAATGATTGATTTTATTTCATACATTTATGAGGAAAAGTTTTGTTGTGCATGAGCACGCATTTTATATTAAATTTAATGCAAATGTGACAGGACTGAAACATGGGAACAATTGTAAAATTAATAAATTTAACAAGTATATACTAGAAGTATATATTTTTAATCAACTGACATGAATGAGAACAACCTAAACTTGCTATTTCTGAAGTTGTTTTCCTAAATAACAGTTTTTAGAATAACAAAACTTTTAAAGCTGTAAGTTTAATTGGGCCGAGGACAAGGACAAGGACAGGGTTTGTACATTAGTAGTGTTTTTAATAAAAAAAATTTTTTATCTGAGAACCAAAGTGAATGACAAATTCCTTTACAGAACAACTCACAGAAATTAACCATCAGGCCATTTTAGATATTTTTTGGGGGGATGAAATATATTTACTGAATTTATGTTTTTATATCAGAAACAGACAATGTACATTGCTGATAGAATGTCTTTCTTGAATGTTTTTCAGTATACCTACATGCCTCTATACAGCACACATATTGGCTCATGAATATTTCCTGCTTGTCATCAAACTATTTCACAATTGTTACAAGGGCCAATTCAATCTTATCTATATGTTAAAACAGCCATCATAACATTATTTATCAATATGTGGCTCTTTTTGGATTCTCGAAAGCTGTGGAAATTAAAAATGTAAAACAGGAAATACGCAGGGACCATTGTTTTCGTTTACATCCGTCAAAAAGGTCTATAACTGTCTGTACTTTGTTCTGTTTCTTTATTATTTGTGATGTGATTGTGTGCCTAGAATTTAAAATGTTATGGAAATAAAGCATTCTCAATATAGTTCTTAAACTGTATGTTTTTGATTTATACAGCCATCATTATAAAATTAATTGTAGTACTAGTAATAATAGCAATAGTAATACCAGAATGGATAAACATTTAATAATAATAAAATAAATTATATATATATATATATATATATATATATATATATATATATATATATATATATATATATATATATATATATATATATATATATATATATATATATATATATATATCAATGCATTGAGTTAAAATAACCTATGGTTGGGAAGGTGCTATAACAGAAATGCTCAAACTAGGCATCTAGCGGGCCAAATCAATTAACCTTTGATTTGGCCTGCCATTCCATCTGAGAAGAGAGGGAGAATGATGGAGATGGTTTAGATAATGTCAATTCGAAATTATTGTAACCCTTTGTTTGTTATATTGTTAAAAGCTAACTGAAATTAAATGGGTCATGTCATATGTCATGGATGTAAATTACTCAGATTTTGTTTAAATTACATACTGTCACCTGACAATGCAGAGACTTTGGTGAGCAAATCCAGTCAAAGGCAGACTCTGCTTGACTAGAGTATTCAGCATTGAACTTCACTGTGTTAGAGATAGGATTGTTTATGTTTTAAACGTTATACTGCATAATATAATACAATCTAAAGTAATATTTTTCCAATTTATTTATTAAAAATATGACATTAATTAGGAAATTACCCATGGCAACTTTAATATAAAACAGTTTGGTATATTATCTTCGGCCCACGGCTCTCCATGATATTTGGTATTTGGCCCTTCATACGAAAATGTTTGGGCACCCCTGCGCTATAACAGGCCTGTAGCCAGCCTAATGAAAGGGGGGATTCCTTTTTCTCAAAAAGTGAACCTTTTTGGTTATTTACCTCATTTTCTATTTAATTATCAGATTTAAATGCTCCATTTAGAGACATTTTAAACATTGTTTTTAGCTGGATTAGCTAGTTGGATGGTCATCATACTTTTTAATGTACCAAAAATATTTCCTAAATATTTAGAATAAAGAAACAGGACAAAAATTATTTTTAAAATACTAATTTATCACATCATATATCACTAGAAAAAAAGTTCTAACTGTAGCCTATTGTAATGTATTAGGCAAATAACTAACTGGCCAGCACAATTAACTTTCCTCAGTCAGAACTTGGCCATTTGAATGATAAGAAGTTAAAACATAATAATAATAATAATAATAACAATTTAGAGCTTCACAATTTTTCTAGACACTCTTGTGCTTTCTTATTGGTCATGTTTTCTTTCAAGAATAAGCTTCACTATTTAGAATAAAATGACTTTTATCCATTTTAAATGATGTTTTCTCCATATAAAAACAATACAGTAGTGTAAGATGACTTCTACTATGTCAGATGTTTTCTTGCACAACTGGATGCTGGACTCATTAAAAAATAATGTTTGTATTGGCCAAAACTGATTAACTGAAATCACACTAGGATCACCGACAGGTCATTTCTTACTATTTATGATAGCATAGCCGTCAAAATAGAACAAATGAGCTCATGTATGGGACAAACTCTGGATCTTTGTCAGAGAGGGGTGGGTCTTCCGAACCACCCAACCCCCCTGGCTAGGGGCCTGTATAACAACCTATTTGGGTTATATGGTATTTTTAACTTAACTATTTAAACTGAGTACTGTAAAAAATAAAACTACATTAAAAAAACTTAGAGTTTCACTATTTTTGTAAATACAGGCTGACATGTACATGGGATTGCTCATTTGTTGTACATTATTTACCCCTAAAGGATTCATATTATAATTTAGTTCTTCATTGACAGCATTTGTAGCCTTATTTTTGGCAGTGAATGCAAACCTGTGGCTCGAAATTGGCCAAAAGAGGGCAGCAAAAAGCCAAAAAAGGTTATGAGAGAATGAATGAATAAATAAAGCGGCTTCTTGTCGTGAACTTTGTCAACGCTCACTCACCCGCAGCCTCTCCTTCGCGTTTGCGAGCTGTCGCCTCTTCACAGCTTTATCTCGGTCCTCCGTGTCGATGTACTGGCCGTCATCCAAACGCACGAATTTACCGATATTGACGTGAACGGGGAGGGAAGGTTCAGCACTTTCACGCAGTAAAACATCCCCCATGAGCTCTCTCTCCGGGACCTTCATGAGTCCCACTATGGCTCTGAACTTTTTGCCGGTCATTTCACACGACATTGCTTTCAAAATACTAACTTAAATGAGATAACAGGGCACAGTTAGTGAAGTGACAACATTTTAAATGTTCATACTTTAAAAACTATTGGTCTAAGGGGAGACCAGTCGACTTGAATATAAACGTTGTTAATTGAAACGAATAGCACCTGTGCGCGAATCTCCACCCACCCTTTCTCACGGGACCACCTGTGGTATTAAAGCGCCATATCATGTTTCAGCGCTAGATGGCAGTGTGTGGTAATTATATACCTGTAGTGTGCCTGTGCTGTATGGCAAGCCCTTTTGACTTTTATTCATCCGCGCAAGATGTGAATTCTTAGTGATTTCAACAATTCAGTGAGTAAACATGCTAGTTCTTCATTTCAGCCATTAATTTTTACATTTCTGCTTGTCAACATGTCAATTCTAAATATCAATACTGATGCCATCACTCGCAAAAACAGTAGGGGAGAGTAGGGCACAAAGTAACACATTTTGGTTTTGACCAAATAATGAACAAAATAATGGGGTTAGACAAACTATATTGCTCTACCAACAACACACAAGCCTCTCTTACAAATGAGCACTGGTTGTATGATCACCAGACCTATGGTTTCTGTGCAGTATTGCCCAAAGTGCCAGGAGTAAAAATGATACTATTTACCCCACTTGCGGGGCAAGTTGTAAAAGACAGAATGTTGTTGTCACGCATGCTTAAAAAGGCAGGTTTCACACAATTAATTTACATTCTCTTTATTTTAAATAGTATATTTCCTCAGTACTCCATTAATTTTGTTCTACATAGCACAGCATGTTTATTTATTGGAGAAACACATTTGGATTTATTGGCATTAATAACCATTATTACACCATGCATTTATTTGCATTATTAGCAATCTTTTTTTTTTCTAAAAAAAAAATTCCATAAATTTATTTCTACATTAAACTTACAATCTAAAAATGAGTTGGCGCCAATAGCCTAGTGGTTAGTGGGTCGACATATAGTACCTAGGTGTTCACGATGTCCTGAGTTAGATTCACAACCTGAGGCCCTTAGCCGATCCTTCCCCTCTCTCTGCTCCCCATACTTTTTCTGTCAGTAAATCTCCACTGTCCTTTCAATAAAAGGTGAAAACCCCTATAAAATAATAAATAAAAAAAAATCCCAAAATTATTTTGTTTGCTTAGTTAGTGTCCAACAATGTGTGGCTTATTTGTAATACCCTGTTGTGTCGAGTTTTCCTCAAATCTGGCTAGCAGTCACTGTGTGTCTTTCAAAATGGTCCCATCTTTTAGCGTAGACGACAGTAATCGTAACAATAAAAGGTTGTGCTTGCATACTTTCACAGATTTTTAAAAATAAAAATATCGAGTATAACAAAAAATACTTTCATGCTGCAAAAATGGTTTCTCCTGTGTTTCTCATCCGAATTTCACCAAAGCTTTTTAATAATTGGCAGGAAGACGTCTGCTGACACTGTGGTGAAAACCTCAGAAGCATGCCATGGTTAACCCTGAGCAAATACCTTAAAACTCTGTTTCATCTTACTCTGCGTTACTTAGTGCCCTGCACTCCCCTATTCTTGATGTGACTTATATTTTAACTTGTGAAAACATTATTCGGCATCATGGTAGCGCAGTGGATAGCACAATCGCCTCACATCAATTGCCTTGGCTGGGTCAGCTGGCATTTCTGTGTGAAGTTTGCCTGTTCTCCCCATGTTCATGTGGGTTTTCTCCAGGTTTCCCTCACAGTCCAAAGATATGCGGTATAGGTGAATCGGGTAGGCAAAATTTTTGTATACTGTATGTGTGTGTGTGTGTGTGTGTGTGATTGAGTGTGTATGGATGTTTCCTAGTGATGGGTTGCAGCTGGAAGGGCATCCTATGTGTAAAACATACTGGATAAGTTTGTAGTTCATTCCGCTATGGCGACCCCAGATTATTAAAGGGACTAAGCCGAAAAGAAAATGAATGAAAATATAATTCTTGATATAAACAATAAATTTTTCAACAGTTATAATGCTAACCGTTGATTTTAATAATTCGATTTAATCTGATTTGAAATCAGACAATACATTTCCACTAGTCAAATTGTTCGCTCTTGATATCAATAATTACGTCTTCACTTGCAGAAATGGAATTATTGATATCAGGAATATTAATTTTAACTAATAAAAATATAATTCTTGATATAAACACTTCATTTTTCAACAGTTACAATGCTAACTCTTGATTTTAGGATTCAATGTTCTTCTGTCAGGCTTTTGATATCAGGAATTACATTTCCACTAGTAAAAATGTTCACTCTTCTTGATGTCAGTAATGATGTCTTGATGTCTTGATGACAGGATCCTCACTTCAGTTAAATTTCAACTCAGAAAAAATATAATTTGGGGCAATACGGTGGCTCAGTGGTTAGCACTGTCACCTCACAGCAAGAAGGTCATTGGCTCGAGTCCCAGCGTGGACAGTTGGCATTTCTGTGTGGAGTTTGCATGTTCTCTCTGCATTCGCGTGGGTTTCCTCCGGGTGCTTCGTATCCCCTCACAGTGTATGTGTGTAAATGAGTGTGTATGGATGTTTCCCAGTACTGGGTTGCAGCTGGAAGGGTATCCGCTGTGTAAAATATATGCAGGATAAGTTGGCGGTTCATTCCGCTGTGGTGACCCCTGATGAATAAAGAGACTAAGCTGATGGAAAATGAATAAATGAATGAATGATATCTGGAACTGCATTTTCACTAGTTTAATGTCACCATATTCAAATTTGTTTGTTGAAATCAAAATTGTGTTCTTGCTAGTTCACAGAAATACATTTCTTACTCGTGAAAGCCTTTAATTTAGTTTGTATAGTAATATCAGACACTACTCTCCTAATTATTCAGTCAAAACAGCTTGCCATATCTGTGTATGTAAAATGCCATTAGCCCACTGAATCTCTTTGGAAACGGCTGGTGTGATTAAACACAGAGCTCTTATTCTGCTGGCGGTAATGTCAATATCATGATAAATACCTCGTTTAATTGAACGGATCGACTGTGATAATTATCACGTGGGGAAGCTGCCACATGGGCTGTAGGTCAGCAGCACTTGAATGCATTCAAATATAACAAAGATTAAACTGCATTTTAAGGATGGGCTTATTTTTTTGCCAGGGCAAACAGCCACGTGTGTGTTTAGCTTTTTTGTCATTTACACAAATACAGTTATCAAAATTATCATTTTGTTTAGTTTTTTACTTGTTTTACCACTTAAAATGTTCAAACTGCGTAATGCAGACTCTATGTATAGCCAGAAATAAGTCCAAATATTGTAAGTTAGTATTATATTATGTATAAATATTATGTTTCTTATTTTTATGGTGTATATATAGGCATCACGGTGGCTCATTGTTTAGCAATGTCGCCTCAAAGCAAGAAGGTTGCTAGTTCGAGTTCTAGTTGCTGGGTCAGTTGGCATGTTCTCCGCTTCGGGTGCTTCGGTTTCCCCTACAGTCTAAAGACATGCACTATTGGGGAATTGTGTGTGTGTGTTTGTGTGTGTGTGTGTGTGTGTGTGTGTGTGTGTATGTGTGAATGAGTGTGTATGGGTGTTTTCCAATACTTGGTTGTGGCTGAAAGGGCATTAGCTGTGTGAAACCTATGCTGGAATACTTGGCGGTTCCTTCTGCTGAGGCAACCCCTGATAAATAAGGGACTAAGCCGAAGGAAAATGATTGAATGAATGAATGAATGACTGACTGAATGAATGAATGAATGAATGAATGAATATGTATATATAACCCTCCGATCCTACTGCACCCAATCTACACTGAGCTGGGATCGAACTGGTGATTCTTTGCATGGGAGTTGGTTGCTCTAACAAGGAGCACCTTTAGAGGTCAGAGGAGTGAGGTTTACCTGCATAGCACTTTGCTAGCCTGTCTCCGTTACATACTTTATATATAAAAAACACTTTTTTTTGATGGTCCATTTGAGTATTGGTAGACTGTTTGCTTAATATCGGTTATATTGTAAGTTGAATACAGACATTCAACAGACATTTAACTGACTATGAGAAACTTTGCAAGTACATGTCAACTTACACTAACCTCAACCTAACAGTCTACTTATAATCTAATAGGAATTAGTTGGTATGTAGATGCAATTTAGCTTCAATTCAAAAACGGACCATCAAAATAAAGTGTGAGCGACTTTTATATAAAATACTATATTTTAAATATAAGCATAATTTCTGTAATAAGAAGAATAATAGACAGAGAAGATGATGAAGTATGTGATTACTCATTATTAAAAAATGTAAAACTATTTTTATAGTTTAAATTTATAGAAATTGACTTGATAAAAATGTATCTTGATCCCTTTATTCATCAGGGATTGGCATGAACCGCCAACTTATCCAGCATTTCACCAGCTTATTCAATTGCGTTAAAGTGGTAAACGATTTTGGCGTTGATGTCCTAAAGCAGGGGCCTGCGTTATCAAACCCCTATGAAAGCTCGGACCTCCCATCTTCAAAAAAGGCTCGAGGCTTGACTCGAGCTCCAAGTATTCAAGTATGGGTTTATTTTTTATTTTTAAAACAGAGGAGGAGATGGGGAGGTGGAGGGATGTCAGAACAAAAGTCAACTGAACCAGTGCAAAGACCGCTATTTATATACACACGTGATAATTGACTGACCCTCTGGCTAATCAGACTCTTACATTAGGAACTTCATATGTTTTACACAACGGATGTCCTTCCAGCTGCAATTCAGTCCTGGCAAACTTTGATAATAATAAAAAAATTATTATAATACAAAGATGAAGAGTTAGAAGAGGAAGAATATGATTACTCATTGTTAAAAAAATTACAACATAATATTTTAATTCCCCCTAAGCTACAGCATTCTCTAAATGCTGTTAAAAGGATAGTTTCCCCCCAAAAAACCTGTCATAATTTATTCATGCTTCCTTCACTTATTCCAAACCTCTTTGATTTTGTTTCTGTTAACACTAAGATATTTTGAAGAAATCTGTAAACCTGCAACCATTGGTTTTCATAACAGAATACACGTTTTCACTTTTCTTCAAAAAATCTTATCCGTTCAACTGAATAGAAAAACTAATAAAGCTTTGAAACCACTTGATAGGGAGTAAATAGTGAGTAAAATTTCATTTTTAGGGGGTTAAGTAACCCTTTAATCCTTCTCAGTGATTTTTGCCTCCTGCGTTTACATAAGCTCTGTATATCGCCTTTCATATATTTATTTTTGCTTTCCCATACCTTTCAGTTAATCGTCAGAAAATACAATAGACATCTGCAGTGTAAAACAGATGCTGGATAAGTTGGCAATTCATTCTGCTGTGGCGACCCCTGATGAATAAAGGGACTAAGCCAAATTAACAAATTATTGTTATGTTTGATATTTTTTATGATGTATATGAATATACAATAATTGACTCAGAGTAATATTGAATAAAATAAAATGAATAAAATCCTGGAGCATAAAACAGCAAAATACTTTTATATAAAACACTGTATCTTGAGCATAAATACTAAATAACTTCTGTAATAATAATAATAATAATAATAATACGAAGAAGAAGAAGTAAAATGTGATTACTCATTATTTAAAAAAATTACAATATTACTGTTTTAATTCTCCCTGAGCTAAAACATTCTCTAAAAGCAAGTGTTGTTTAACCTGTTGTTTTTCTTTCTTCAGTTGAACACTAAATAGGACATTTTGAAGAAATCTTGAAATCTGTAACCATTGAATTCCACTGGAAAACAAAAACAATGCAAGTCAAAGGTTACAGGTTTTCAGCATTCTTCAGAATATCTTATTTAGTGTTTAACCGAATAAAGGAACTCATAAAGATTTGGAACCACTTGATAGTGAGTAAATAGTGAGTAAATTTAATTTTTGGGGGGTGAAGTAACCCTTTAATTCTTCTCAGTATTTATTTTTTTTGCCAAAGTACAAGCATGAATGCAGCAGATTGCATTTACATAAGCTCTGTATATCGCTTTTCATATATTATTGTTTTTGCATTTCCATACCTTTCAGTTAATCATCAAAAAATAAAATAGACTAAATCTATGCTTTCTTATTCACTGCAATATACAGTAAGTGCCTCATGAGCATTTATAGCAAACACACAGATGTGCTCCTTCATTATGTATGAGCTCTTCTTTGTTTTCTAAGAAATTATCCTTCAGAAGAAGAAGAAAGCGCAAAAGCATCTTTATGGTGAGTCATTTGTGTGATTTTTTTCTTCTTTCTTTTCTTTTTAAGATACAACAAGCTTAATTACAGGCTTTTATAACAAAACCGGTGGCGAGGCCTGAAAATAATCCAATGTAAATATCCTGTTCAGCTCAATTGCTTTCCGGTTAAAGTCATAAAACCACTCCCAAGTCCAATACAGTACAGGTACATCTTTTGGCTGTTAACAGAGATCCAGGTGATGTACCATAAAATCACTAAATTGTTCATCAGACATATGATCTGACGGAATGGTGGAAAATTAGACATCAGTGCGAATTAATGAGTATAGAGTCAGTAGTGCTGTGTTTCAGCATTTCGTAATACTTGAGTTTTTTAATTTGCTTTATTAAAGACATTTCATTCTATGTATTTACATGCTGCTACCCCTCATATCACAGTGCAAGAAAGGTACTACAAAGTTCATTTATTTTTAGTAGTCTTATTACATGTGATGTTGAACTAACAAGAAGATGCTATTTAATGTCTTTCTGCAGAGAATATTTCAGGAATAAAAACAATCTCAGCTCAAGTGTTTTCTTTCTTTATTTGTTTATTTGGCAGGGGCAGTGTACAGCATTGCTGCAAATGCACTAGAATTGGCCAGAAAGCTATTTTTCATCAGTTGTCCCTCGACAGATGTTAAAATTGTCAACCTAGAAACAAAATAATAAACAATCAATCAAGCATAGTTTAGAAGCACTAAAATAGACATAGTTAAGTAGAGCTTAATAAAAATATATATTCATTCATTTATACATTAATTTTCTTGTCGGCTTAGTCCCTTTATTAATCCGGGGTCGCCACAGCGGAATGAACCACCAACCTATCCAGCAAGTTTTTACGCAGCGATGCCCTTCCAGCCACAACCCATCTCTGGGAAACATCCACACACACACACACACACACACACACACACACACACACACACACACACACACACACACACACACACACACACACACACACACACACACACACACGTACACTACGGACAATTTAGCCTACCCAATTTACCTGTACCACATGTCTTTGGACCGTGGGGAAAACCGGAGCACCCAGAGAAAACCCACGCGAAGGCAGGGAGAACATGCAAACCAGCAACCCATTGACCTTGCTGTGAGGCGACAGCACTACCTACTGTGCCACTGCTTCGCCGTTCTGTAAACCAGTTTTTTCAAATGTTTTTTTAACATATTGTAAGAGGTTATTTCTCTGATGCTGCCAGGGACAGACTTCCACTCCTGTGCAGCTGTACTGAATCCCTGACCAAAGGCACTTTTCCAAAGTGGGGCAATGCAGTCTCCTCAGGCTGCTCCTCGTGTTGCTCTCTGTGTGGTGTTCCTTATGTTCACAAACTGACTGAGAGGAGGAGATGACAGACCATGAATGATATTTGATCATTTTACCATAAATATAACATTGTTTGGTTTTATATTTTTATATTTTAGTAATTATTAAACATTTAGTTCTCTTTAAAATGATATTTTGCCCAAAACTGGAGAAAAAAATACCCCATTTACTCATCCTCCACTATTTTCAAACCTCTTTCATCTGTTGAACACAGAAGAAGATATTTTAAAGAATGTTGGAAACTGGTAACCACTGACTTTGAGAGCATTTATTTTTCCAACTATGGAAGTCAGTTGTTACCGGTTTCCATCATTCTTCAAAATATCTACTTTAGCGTTCAACAGAAGAAGCAAACTCATAAAGGTTTAGAACAGCAGTAATAGTGTGTAAATGTAATTTTTTGGAGTGAACCATCCCTTTAAAGGACACCTATTTTACCCCCTTTTCAAGATTTAAGATAAGTCTTAAGTGTGTCCAGAATGTGTCTGTAAAGTTTCAGCTCTAAACCTTAACCATGAAGCAGATCTCATGTAAAAATTGTGAGAAATATTAAAGTAAGACCTTTCCCAATGATTTCCCAATGATTATTTGATGTATTTGTTGTGGAGTTAATTCAAGCCTTTCGATGAGTCACACACAATGTTGTTACAAAGTTCACACACAGAAACACACACACACACACACACACACACACACACACACACACACACACACACACACACACACACACAGTGTGCGATTAACTTTGCACTATTTCTGCAGGCAAATGTGACAGGATACACATTAATATCCACTGCTGTATGGATATCTGTTATGTTAATGTAAAAAATAAACCTGATTTGAGTCCACAAACTGGGATTGAAACGTCTTCTTTTATAACTGTACTGACATGTAGCTGTGGTGATAAAGACAATGAAATGCTATCATTCATTACAAATATGCACTGCTTTAAAAACATTTTACACTTGTAAAACTCATTCTTAATCACATTTGATGATGATTGAAGATCACAGCAAGCTCAACAGATGTTTTAATCCCAGTTGCTTTGTGCACATTCTGTCTTGTTGATATGATTATACACTTTAGTATGAAGACATGTTAATTCCCCAGTTAGCAAGGAATTCTGGCCCAGATTTGGCATAAAGCTGGCACAGCAGGTGTTCATCTGGCTCTGACGTACATCATTTGAGCCAAATATGGCCCAGGTTTGCCAGATGTGGCACCGTCTTTAAGGCAGCACACAAGACTTGGGCCAGATGTCAAATGTAGTATTTGGCCCAGATGTTAAAAGTTTATATGTGGGCCACGTGTTTGGCCTATCTTGACAAACTTTAAACTCTTTAAGGTGCACACCTTGAAAATAATTTTTCGGCCCACATCTGGGATTGAATAATATACTGAAACAACTCTGATAAATAGTAATGAGCAATTAAAATAATAATGATGACCTATGGATAAAAGCTCAACCAGGTAGATTTGATGCCTGTAATTAAATTATTTTTGAGTAAAAAAAAATTATACCAATTAGGTTGCTTCAAGAAAAGCTCAGCCACAAAGCAAAATGCTTCATGGGTTTATCAAATTTACTGCAGTTGTGACCCAGTTCGGGCCCAGTTATGGGATGTTACCTTGGCTTAGGCTGTACTCACACTAGGTACAGTTGCCTCGAACCGGGTGATGGCCCGGTTGCCTCGAACCCCCGACGGCCCGCACTCACACCACAATCGGGCCTGGGCACGCTTACGTCATTGATGCTGCGCTGTTCAGTGAGAAGTGCTCCAACTGGGCCAGGGCCGGCCAAGTGAACCGTGCCTGAGCCCGATTCAGCGCACTCACACTTCTCAAACGATCCGGGAAACGAGCCTGGGCACGGTTCGGATAGCATAGTGTGAGTAGGCCCTAAGACTTGGCCCAGATATGGTCCATGTTTGGCCTTTGTTTGGAATCTAGACTTGGTCCAATCATGTCCCATAATTCACTGCTGTATTTGGGCCAAGCAAAAACTGATTGTGTGGGCCAGAGAAATTTTGCTCTGTGGGATGCAGCTGTCAATCAGTGTGGTGGGCAGAAAAATCACACTTTATACTTCACGTTGCAGTGGGCCTCATAATGAGAGGGATATGGATCCTATTTTAACATCAAGAAATTTTAAAAAAGAGACTAATTGTGTTTATATCACTTCAATAGGACCGTGGACACACTATATCTACACACAGTTCTATCCAAACAGCTTACAGAAGTTGATTGTCATCATATGTGCCCTATAACTTTTAAAAAAATAGCATTTTCAGCAAATAAACTCAAATACATTTGAATATCCATCATTTTGAACTATAAAGAACAAAATATAATAAGCAACTATTAATTACAATGCATAAATGAAAATGCTCTAATAACTTGACTTAATACACAAAAAGCCATCATTGATTCTAGAAAACAAAACTGTGAGCAGCTCAAAATGTGGGCCTGTGTTATTCAATTATTCATGCAAGAGACCGTAGGTGTCCCTTTTTTTGGTGAACAATCGAGGTCCAAATGTGGGTTTGGAATCTGATCAGCTGCTGTCTTACGTTAATGTGCCTGTGGGATGTCAGGAACTCAATCTATGCTAATCTGATAACAGCTCTCTGAGAAGACGGTCTGTGCATTTATAATCATATTAACCCAAGTTAAAATGCAAAGTGTTACAGGTGTTTCAAAAGTTCGCTTTACTCTCTGGAATAAAGATGCAAAAGCTGTCACTGTCATGGTTCCTTCACAAAAATGAGACAATTGTACTTAAAGGAACAATCCACTATATAGAGCTCTTTTTACAAGTTCCCTATAGATTTATACAGTTTTAGAATTAATTCATGTGGTCTTCGACTATGACGGAAGCACTTTTAGCTTAGCTTAGCATACAGGGGCAGATTGGCCATCTGGCAATTCTGGCAAATACCAGTGGGGCCAGACCATTTTTTAAATGTGGGCCGGTCAGTTTTTAAATTTCTTTCTTTATATATATATATATATATATATATATATATATATATATATATATATATATATATATATATATATATATATATATATGTGTATGTGTGTGTATGTTTTTACATACAGACAGCTTTTATCTCTTGCAAGATGTGAATATGATTATGATGATGATGATGATGATAATAATAATAGTAATAATAATGATAATAATAAATGTTAAGCATTTGGCCCAATCAGCGACGGCCGGCTGGTTTCGAGATGGGCCGACCCAATCTGACCCAATCAGTTGTTACACGGACGTGATCAATATCTGGCAAGAATAGGCTTGTTTTAGATCCGCTGAGCCTAGACTGCGTTGTAGACGAGAGCAGGCGGCTGCAGTAAGAGGAGGGATCAAATAATACATCAGAAGTCTGACACTTCCAGAATCTAGCTGTTTTGCCGCCTGGAAACATCAGCAGTGGCGGAGATCGTGAACAGCTCATTACTTAAAAGGCTGTATTTAAAATATAAATCTGTATAATCAACAGTGAGCCTAGATGTTAAAAGAATGTCAAAATCAACAGCTTATGCAGCAAGAAAGGTTTCAAGAAATCTGATTTGGCTATTGTAAGAGCCATTATGTTTTGTAATGCTGTTTTTGACCACTGGGTGGAGTGGGGGTTTGGAGGAGTATATAGGTAGACAAAGACTTAGAACAACAGGTGTGTAATTAGAGGGAAGCACAACATTTTTTGACCGTGTTTGAAAGAGCTTTATTGAGGCATTCAATGTGATTTTATGAGCATTTATATATCAGACTGTGAGTGGAAATTGAACCATAAGAACTGTCTGTACAAAAAATAAATCTGATAAGCAGTATTTGGAGGATGATTCGTTTGTTGAGCTCTCACGCGTCAGAAACAACCCTACAACACCTCAAGTGACAAAATGGTCATTTGTGTCATTACATTTGTCAAAAAATGGCTTCTTTGTGGATCATCATGCATCATTTTTGGACTTTCTTGAGGAGCAGCTGTGATGAACTGAATGAATGAAACAAAGGTATGTGTAGCGCTACTTAATGAATGACTTTGTGTGCACACAATAGCGTAAATCCAATGCATTGGTTGCTTAAGTTTTAAAGTTGCTTAGGAGGCAAACGATTTCAGCTGTGAATATGAGTTTAATGAATTGTGATGATGATGGTGCGGCTACCTGTGAGCAGACAGAGAATATTGTGCCATTTGAGAAGTTTGAAACAGAGCATGTGAGGGAAAAGCGGCTCATTAAGCTTACTCCTAAGGCTTTATTGGAAAAATTGGAAACTCTGCAAAAGACACGAAAGTGTAAACTAAGCAAGGCAAAGAACTTAATGGCTATTATAAAGGATTTTATGTCCAACCGAGAATATGAAAAGGAGGTGCAGTGTTCCTTTGAGAAATTCATCAAATTGAGAGACGAAACAAAGGAAATGCACAATTCGGTGATGGTTCTTTTGCCCAGTGAAGAAAAGGAAAAACAACAAACATGGTTCAATGGAAAGATGTTGATTTGCGATGAGTTTGTAGATGATGTTGAGAAATGGTTGAGCGCTGAAAGTCAAGTTTCATGTTCTGGTGTTGATGCAAGGGTATGTCAAGAGGATGTTAATCCAGATGATAGCATTTCCAACATATCCTCATGTAAATCCAGTAAATCGTCCAGTAAGAAAAGTTCAAGCAGTGTACGTAGTGGGAGATTTTCTGCTGCTTCAGCACGAATCATGGCAGAGGCAGAGAAAGCTGCATTAATGGCGCGTGCAGCTGCTTTAAAGGAAAAGCATACTTTGGAGGTACAACAAGAAAAGCTGAGACATAGACAAGAACAGCTGGATATTGATGCAGAGATTGCAGCCGCTACTGCAAAAATTGCTGTTTTAAATAATCAGTCTCTCAAAACCTGCACTGATGATATGAATGCATATTGTGATAAAGAAACTGTTACTCTCAACCCTCATGCAGAGGCATATGTGCCAATAGAAGTCCCCCTGCAAGAAAGCTCAAGGAACGTGATTCAGCAAATTCACAGTGTGCCACAAATTGATCCTCATTTCACGTCACAAATGCAATCCTCAAGTGTAATGCAGAACAGTGATGGAATAATAACTTCGAACCTTTGTAGTATCTTGCAAAAACAAAATGAGATTACCACTCTGCTTGTACAACAACAACAATCCAGCACACTGCCTCAAAGAGATATTCCTGTGTTTGATGGCAATCCTCTGCAATATAAAACTTTTATGAGAGCATTTGAGCATGGAATAGAAGACAAAACCAAAAATAGTAGAGATTGTTTATACTTTCTGGAACAATATACACAAGGTCAGCCAAGGGAGATTGTGCGCAGTTGTCAGCATATGGATGCACAAAGAGGGTATGTGCAAGCTAAAGCATTGTTAAAGGAACATTACGGCAATGAATTCAAAATAGCTTCTGCATATGTAGAAAAGGTTTTGGCATGGCCTTCAATAAAATCTGAGGATGTAAATTCATTGCAGAGTTATGCTCTCTTTTTGCGTGGATGCTGTAATGTAATGGAAGAAATTGACTATATGGAAGAGCTAGAGATGCCAAGCAATTTGAAAACCATCATCATGAAGTTGCCTTACAAATTAAGGGAAAATTGGAGAACTGTTGCATGTGAGTTAATGGAAAGACGCAAGCAGAGAGCACGGTTTAAAGATATTGTGATATTTGTTGAACGTCAAGTCAAAATGTCATCAGATCCCTTGTTTGGTGATATCCAAAGTACCCAGCCTGTGCAACAGAAATCCCAACCTAAGACTAAAGTTAGAAACAGTTTTGCAACAACAGTTGTCACCAACAATAAATCAATTCAATGCTGTGAGACTGATATAAGATCAAAGGCCCAAGTTATATGTTTGTGCTGCAAACGTGATCACTTATTGGAGCAGTGTACACAAATGCAAAACAAGCTGCATAAAGACAAATTGAACTTTCTAAAGGAAAAAGGTGTTTGTTTTGGCTGTCTTTCTTTTGGACACATAAGCAAAAGATGTGATAAGCGCTTGACTTGTGCAGTGTGTGGTCAAAAGCATCCCAGCATTTTGCATATCCAACAAAAGGAAAAAGTGTGCACTCAAGAACAAAGTCATTCATCTTTAAGTAGTGCACATGTTGCCCTCACAACATGTGGTCAAACAGGGGCCGGTGACGATGGAGACTGTGCATTATCAATTGTACCAGTTCAAGTCAAATCCAGTAAGGGACAAACAGTAATTCAAACCTATGCATTTTTGGATCCTGGCAGTTCTGCCACATTTTGTTCAGAACGCTTAATGCATAGTTTGAAATTAAAGGGAAAGGAAACTAATATTGTTTTGAAAACAATGGGCAATCAAAGGGCTGTTAATAGCACTGTTTTGACTGGATTGGAAGTGTCTAACCTTCTTGATGACACCTTTTATAGTCTTCCAGAAGTCTTCACTCAAGAAAGAATGCCTGTATCCAGAGACAACATTGTCACTCAAAAGGATTTGGAAAATTGGCCATATCTGAAAGGTGTTGAGATTCCTCAAATTCCTGCTGATGTGGATTTGCTGATTGGAGCAAATGCTTCCAGGGTAATGGAGCCCTGGGAGGTTATAAACAGCAATGGAGATGGACCTTATGCAGTTAGAACCCTATTGGGATGGGTTGTAAATGGACCACTCCAAGGAAGCAGGAATAAGGTCAAATGTTCAGGTGTGACTGTTAACAGGATTTCTGTAAGAAAATTGGAGGATATGCTTGGTAAACAATACAATCATGACTTTAATGAGAATTCTGTTGAAAAGAAGGAAATGTCAAGAGAAGAGCATGCCTTTATGGAAAAGGTAAGCAAGTCAATTGAGTTTCAAGATGGACATTATAAATTGAATCTTCCTTTTAGGATAGAAATTCCCATGTTGCCAAACAACCTTTGTGTGGCTAAACAGCGCTTAATTGGATTGAAAAGGAAATTTGAAAGAAACAAGATTTTCCATCAAGAATATAAAGATTTCATGGATGAGGTAATTAAACACGGTTATGCCGAAATAGTACCGTTACATCAATTAAAACAGGATGATGGGAAAGTTTGGTATATCCCTCACCATGGGGTTTATCACCCCAAGAAGCAAACATTAAGAGTGGTGTTTGATTGTGGAGCTGCCTTTAAAGGTACATCATTGAATGATCAGCTTCTGCAGGGTCCTAATCTGACAAATTCACTGTTGGGAGTTCTTGTGAGGTTTCGACAAGAGCCTATTGCATTTATGGCTGATGTAAAAGCAATGTTTCACCAGGTTAAAGTTGCAGAAGAAGATACTGACTTTCTTCGTTTCCTATGGTGGCCAGATGGTGATATCAATCAGGACTCTGTGGAATACAGGATGAAAGTGCATTTGTTTGGTGCTGTGTCGTCCCCAAGTTGTGCTTGCTATGCTTTACGTAGAACTGCTGAGGACAACAAAGATGACTTTCCTGAAAAGGTAATTGACACAATTCACACAAACTTCTACATGGATGATTGTTTGAAAAGTGTACCTTCTGAGGAAGAGGCCGTCTTGATGATCAAGGATCTCACAGATGTCTGCTTAGCAGGAGGTTTCCAGTTAATAAAATGGATCAGCAATAGCCGTATTGTGCTACAAAGTGTACCTGAAGAACACCGAGCCCAGGGCATAAAAATGATGGATCTGGACAAGGACCAGTTGCCAATGGAAAGAGCTCTTGGTTTGTGGTGGTGTGTTGAATCCGACACTTTCAATTTTAAAATAACTAGCAAAGATCATCCTTGCACTAGGCGGGGTGTCCTGTCAAAGGTATGCTCTGTCTATGATCCTTTAGGATTTTTGGCTCCATTCACTCTTACAGCAAAAATTCTCCTGCAAGAGTTATGTAGGATAAGATGTGGATGGGATGATCTGCTACCCTCAAATCTCCAAAGGCAGTGGTCTTTATGGTTAAAAGAGCTTGAGAAGATGGCAGATTTCAAGATGGACAGATGCCTAAAACCAGCAGGAATGGATGAACTTACCAACGTTCAGTTGCATCATTTTGCTGACGCAAGTACACTTGGATATGGCACTGTGACGTACCTTAGGATGGAGACAAAACAAGATGTTCACGTAACATTCCTACTCAGTAAAGCTAGAGTAGCACCTTTGAAATCAGTAACTATTCCACGTCTTGAATTGACAGCTGCTGTGCTTGCTGCTCGAGTGGACAAAATGTTAAGGGCAGAGATGCAGTTTCCATTGGTTGATTCAGTATTCTGGACAGATAGTACGTCCGTGTTGAAATACATAAAAAATGAGGACAAACGTTTTCTTACCTTTGTCGCCAACAGGATCTCTGCAATAAGAGAAATTACAACACCATTACAGTGGCGATACATACCTACGACTCAAAATCCAGCAGACTGTTGCTCCAGAGGTCTGAAAGCAGATTAGCTGTTAACAAACAGAGAATGGATCAATGGACCAAGTTATCTGTGGAAACCAGTGGAAGAATGGCCAGCACAAATATTTGATTCTGCTCTTAAAGCAGATGATCCCGAAGTCAAGAGGAACATATGTGTAAATAGCACTCTTGTAAGTGAACAGTCAAATGCTACTCATAGGCTGATTACTCATTTCTCAGACTGGACAAAGTTGAAGGTTGCTGTTGCTTGGCTCTTGAAATTAAAGACAGTTCTGAAACAACGAAGTCAAAAGAGAAAGGAAATTCAAGCCTCTTTAGACTCTTCTGGAGTAACTTCTAAAAAGACGGAGAAAGAACTTCGAAAACTAACTGGTTCTGTGGTTACACCAAATTTAAGTTTGCAGGATGTGAATGAAGCTGAAGTAGCTATTGTTGCATTCAGTCAAAGGCAACAGTTTAAAAAGGAAATCGATGCTCTGTCAGTTTCACCTGTTTCAAAAATAAGCCGAGACAGCAAGCTGTATAAATTGGATCCCGTCTATCAAGACGGTATTTTGAGAGTAGGAGGACGATTGAGAAATTCTGCTATGCCGGAAGAAAGAAAGCATCCGATCATTCTGGCTAAGGATCAGCATATTGCCACGCTCATCTTGCGTCATATACACCAACAGTTAGGTCACAGTGGAAGAAATTATATGCTTTCAGAGCTGAGGAAAAGATATTGGATCATTAAGGGTAATGCAGCTGCCAGAAGGATTATATCGAGTTGTGGCCATTGTAGACGTTTTGGAGTTAAGGTGGGTGAGCAGAAGATGGCAGACTTGCCGAAGGAACGACTCCTTCCCGATTTGCCTCCATTTTCGAATGTTGGGGTGGATTATTTTGGTCCTGTGGAAGTTAAAAGAGGACGCTCCATTGTAAAACGTTACGGAGTCATCTTTACTTGCATGGCAAGTCGAGCAGTTCATCTGGAAGTCGCCTACTCATTGGACACTGATTCATGTATTAACACTCTTCGAAGATTTATCTGCAGACGAGGGCAAGTAACTCAAATAAGATCAGATAATGGTACCAACTTTGTTGCCGCAGAAAAGGAATTAAAGGAATCACTGAGATCATGGAATCAAAACAAGATTCAAAGGGCAATGCTCCAGAAAGGTGTCCAGTGGAGTTTCAATCCTCCAGGAGGTTCGCATTATGGTGGAATCTGGGAACGTGTAATCAGAATGGTCAAAAGAATTTTGAATTCCATCCTACATCAGCAGATTTTGGATGATGAAGGATTCCATACTGTACTATGTGAAATTGAGGCCATTCTAAATGATCGCCCAATAACTAAGTTGTCAGATGACCCCAATGATTTGGAGCCACTTACTCCAAACCATCTTCTTCAGATGAAAGGTAAACCAGTATTACCACCTGGATTATTTGAAAAATCTGAATTATACAGCAAGAGGAGATGGAAACAGGTCCAGTATATGTGTGACTTATTCTGGAAAAGATGGACAAATGAATATTTGCCTTTGCTTCAAGATCGGCAGAAATGGAATAAGGAAAGGAGAAACTTTGTTCCTGGTGACATTGTTGTCATTGTGGACTCGTCTGCCCCTCGAGGGTCTTGGTTAATGGGGCGAATTCTGGAGGTTTTTCCAGATAAAAATGGACTTGTTCGTTCTGTGCGAGTACAAACTAAAACCAGTGTACTTGAGAGACCCGTGACAAAACTTTGTCTGTTGTATGACAACATGGAAATATAATGGACTGATGGTAAAGACTGTTAAATTTGACACCTACACAGAATTGATTAATGCAATGTTTATAGTGTTGCTTTAATGGCTCTTTGTATGTACATTGTTGAATTGTTATGTCTACCTGCCATGTACAATTAGGGGCCGGGGTGTAAGAGCCATTATGTTTTGTAATGCTGTTTTTGACCACTGGGTGGAGTGGGGGTTTGGAGGAGTATATAGGTAGACAAAGACTTAGAACAACAGGTGTGTAATTAGAGGGAAGCACAACATTTTTTGACCGTGTTTGAAAGAGCTTTATTGAGGCATTCAATGTGATTTTATGAGCATTTATATATCAGACTGTGAGTGGAAATTGAACCATAAGAACTGTCTGTACAAAAAATAAATCTGATAAGCAGTATTTGGAGGATGATTCGTTTGTTGAGCTCTCACGCGTCAGAAACAACCCTACAACACCTCAAGTGACAAAATGGTCATTTGTGTCATTACAGCTATATTATAAATTAAGTAGCTAAATTAAGATGCTTTTGATTGACAGGTCATGACAAATGTTTGTTTATTTGTTTTGCAAGGAACATCCCTAGAATTTAGCATTTTATTGAACAAGTGGTCCATTTCTATTGTAATTTCAGACTTTCTGTAGAGGGCATTAAAAGGTATAAAGAGACAGCACACAAACTCTACAAGATTCACAGATTGTTTTTTATTATGTATAAATTTGTTTTTGTTCCAGTCACATACAGTAAATGTTTAAATATCTATTACATTTGGTATGGTACTGCTTATTTTATTTCACCATCTGTACACTAATATAAGTAGAGAATGTGTTCGTGTGTGGGGCTGTGTCGGTGTGGTAATGTGGGCTGGTGTGGCTACAGTGCCAGGGCTGAATTTTTGTCCCAGTCCGCCCCTGTTAGCATAGATAATATTGAGCCTGCTGCAGCAAAGATTATTATGCTGGCATGAGAGTATAATTACTAACCATATTGTCTTAGAAAATAGCAACTTTTTCATTCTTTCTTAGTACACGATATAACTAGTCAAGCTTTTCATTATTGAAACTCTTTTTTTAACAAGAGGCTAATTGTAATATTTGAATTAATGATCTTTGCTATGCTCAATGCCCTGAAGTTATTCAAAGCAAGGGCCTCTACACTTCCTACTCATTTTTGACAGCTGCACCATCAGAATTCCTCATGCTACAATCACTGTTTTTTAATTTTGATCACTGCTTTACACAAAATAATGACATTTAAATGGATACAACTCACACTGTTTATCAGGATCACAGTTACCAGTACCATTAGGATGACCTAAACTAGAGGAAGATTGACAAATCAATGAAGATAGAGCAAAAACGAGAAATGCCCTGATAGCCCCGCCTTAAAGCACTGATAACTCTAAAATAAAGCACTGATAGCCCCGCCCTGAATCACTGATAACCCTGCCCTAAAGCAGTGATAGCTCTGCCCCAATGCACTGATAACCTTGCCCTAAAGCACTCATAGCGCCACCCTAAAATCCTGATAGCCCCGCCCTGAAGTGGTGATCGCCCCGCCCTAAATCACTGATAGCTCTGCCCTAAATCACTGATAATCATGCATTAAATTACTGATAATTGTGCCCTAAAGCACTGATAGCCCTGCCTTAATGTACTTATAACTCCGCCTCAAAGCACTGATAACCCCACACTAAAGCACTAATAGTGATAGCTCCCCCAACACACTTTTAACCCTGCTCCAAAGCACTGATAACCTCAATCTAATAATCCTAAATTACTTTTTACAAAGTAATGAAGTGCAAAGATACATCATTTATAACAAGCACTATATACAGTGCATCCAGAAATTATTCATAGCACTTCACTTTTTCCACATTTTTATAGCCTTTTTTATTCCTTTTACTTGCTGCAAATTTATTAAAAATAAAAAACCTGAAAATCACATGTACATAAGTATTCACAGCCTTTGCCATGAAGCTCTAAATTGAGCACAGGTACATTCTATATCCACTGATCATTCTTGTGATGTTTCAGCAGCTTATTTGGAGTTCACCTGTGGTAAATTCAGTTGATTGGACATGATTTAAAAAGGCATACACCTGTCTATATAAGGTCCTAGGGTTGACAGTGCATGTCAAAGCACAAACCAAGCCTGAAGACAAAGGAATTGTCTGTACACCTCCGAGACAGGATTGTCTCAAGGCAGAAGGCTGGGGAAGGTTACAGAAAAATTTCTGCTGCTCTGAAAGTTTCAGTGAGCACAGCAGCCTCCATCATCCGTAAGGGGAAGATGTTTGGAACCACCAGGACTCTTCCTAGAGCTGGCCATCTAAGCTGAGTGATCGGGGGAGAAGGTCCCTATACAGTCAGGGAGGTGATCAATAACCCAATGGTCACTCTGTCTGAGCTCCAGCATTCTTCTGTGGAGAGGAGAACCTTACAGAAGGAAACCCATCTGTGCAGCTATCCACCAATCAGGCCTGTATGGTAGAGTGCCCAGACGGAAGCCACTCCCCACCTGGAATTTGCCAAAAGGCATCTGAAGGACTCTCAGACCATAAGAAACAAAATTCTCGGGTCTTTTTTGAATGGCAGGCATTACGTTTGGAGAAAACAGGCACATCACCAGGCTAATACCAACCTTACAGTGAAGCATGGTGGTGGCAGCATCTTGCTGTGGGGATGTTTTTCAGCAGCAGGAACTGGAAGACTAGTCAGGATAGAGGGAAAGATGAATGCAGCAATGTTCAGAGGCATCCTGAATGAAAACCTGCTTCAGAATGCTCTTGACCTCAGACTGGAGTAATGGTTCATCTTCCAGCAGGAAAATAACCCAAAGCACACCCTAAAATATAAATAGAGTGGCTTCACAATGACTTGGTGAATGTCCTTGAGTGGCCCAGCCAGAGCCAAGACCTAAAACCTATTAAACATCTATGGAGAGATCTGAAAATGGCTGTACACTGTCACTTCCAGCCTGATAGAGCTTGACTGCAAAGAGGAATGGGAAACAATTCCCAAAGACAGGTGTGCCAAGCTTGTGGCATCATTTTCAAAAAGACTTGAGGCTGTAATTGCTGCCAAAGGTGCATCAACAAAGTATTGAGCAAAGGCTGTGAATTCTTATGTACATGTGATTTTTCAGCTTTTTTACTTTTAATAAATTTGCAACAATTTAAAAAAAATCTTTTTTAAATTTGCTGTAACATAAAAAATGTGGGAAAAGTAAACTTTCCGGATGCACTGTATATAAATTTCAATTTGTTGTTTTTTTACCTAAAAGAAAACATATTTTTGTTCTATTAGTGCTCTTAATTAAGGCATAATTTACAAAATAAAATAAAATAAAAACAAACAAAGAAACAAACAAAGAAACAAACAAACAAACATAATTCTACCTTAAATTTATAAATTAGAAACCTAAAAATAGCACCATTTTGAAGAGGTACCATCCCAGTGACAGTTTGTGTAGCTTTATTTCTTTCTCTATGAGTTTTTAGCAAAAAAGATGAAAATGTACTGACAACACTAGTCAGTTTAAAAACAAATATAAATATAAATAAGTTATTATTAAAAATATCCTAATCAAATCTTGGCATGAAATCCCATGGCTGGCTTTAGACTGTAGCAGATGGCTGTGCATTATCACTAATGTTAGTATTTTCAGTGACCTTCTAAACTCTCCCTATTTAGAACTAATGCATCTGAGCCATAAAAAAAGTATGGTAGACTCCCAGATATGTGGGTGGACAAACACAAGTTTTGAAATAAAGACGCTGTCGCAATTAAAAATAAGGAAGTAGTGATGGATAGAGGCTGTGCTGTTTTGTCATAGGCCCTAAAGGAGACGTGCCTACTTGCACATAGAGGAAATCAAATTAGATAATTCCCTAAATTTCAAGATCACTGCTTAGTTCTGTTGGAAATGATCTGATCAGAAGTAAAAGAACAGTTTGAATATTTTTATTAGCAAAAACCTACATATATTCTGAAGTGTGGGTAAAAAACTGAGATATTTGGAAAAAAAATGTCCTAAGAGGCTGTGGGCTATGAGAGACTGATGGGTATGAGAGAGTGATGTCCTGCTGTGGCCCCAGATGTGCTGAAAGCAATGGCCTGTACACTTCATTTTTGACAGCTGTTACAATCTTAAGTTTTTTTGATGTCCCTCACGCTATAATCATTGATCTCTAATCATTGCTCTATAAGTTATGTGACATCTAAATGGATTTAATTTGCTTGTCTGGATCAAAGTTTCAGCTGAAAAACATCTTTAATGCTGAAGGAAAAAGTCATATTGGTGGTCTGAAAATGAGTACAGCAAACTATCCCAAAGTATAACTTTAATATTAAGTGTTGATGCTTAAAGCGGGGTAAGAAGAAGAATCCTGCTTATCCATTTTAATTAAGTTAATTTTTCTTACAGGCTTTTCTTCTGTATTTTCTTCAACTTTAAAGTTTATTATTATTATTTTTTTTTTTTTAGAAAAACAAGACTCTTTCAGATAAGCAACGGGTTATATATAATATTTTAATTTTTAGACAGCTAGCCCTAACGGCCTCTGGGGAACTGTCTTTCCATTACAAAAATGCCATGTTTAAGATCTGTTTTCTTTAAAAATCAGTGATATTCACAGGGCTGCACGGTGATGGAGTGGGTAGTATGTTCACCTCATAGCAAGAAGGTTGCTGGTTCGAGCCTCAGCTGGGTCAGTTGGCATTTCTGTGTGGAGTTTGCATGTTCTCCCCGTGTTTGCGTGGGTTTCCCCCACAAATCCAAAGACTTGTTGTACAGGTGAATTGGGTAAGCTAAATTGTCTGTAGTGTATGTGTGTGAATGAGTGTGTATGGATGTTTCCCAGTGATGAGTTGCAGCTAGAAGGGCATTCACTGTTTAAAACATATTCTGGATAATTTAGCGGTTCATTCTGCTGTGGCGGCCCCAGATTAATAAAGGGACTAAGCTGAAAAGAAAATGAATGAATGAATGAATGAATGAATGAATGAATGAACGAATGAACGAATGATCTTCACTGCCTGATAGAAATACGATATAAAGTGAGTCTTAGACCGGAGAAGAAGCACTGCGTTAAATCTAATGCCCTGCCATCTTTTTAAAATATAAAAAATAATTGTACCCCAGTATTTTCAATATAGCCTGATAGTGCTAGATGAGGTTACACAGTCTATCATCTCATTTTATGCTTGAATAACTAAATGAATGTTAAGCTTTAACCTCAAAAATCAGTCCAAGGCACTCGAAAAATGTGGAAAAAATATTAAAAAGCCTTTATTCACATGCCTAATCCTTAAAAACCTAAACGATTTGGCAAAGAACATCATTGGGTTTCCCTTTTAACTGTTTTTATATATTTTTTTCCACATTTTTCGAGTGCCTTGGACTGATTTTTGCTGTTTATTCTGATGAATCCCTTACCCAAAGAGCACCAACGCATTATTTAAGCTACACCTGAGCGCTTTTTGTTAGATTTTGAATGCTTAAGTTTATTTAACTGGATGTATTTTAATAACTTTACGATGTCGATGATGTAAAAGGAACCTAATAAAGTTTATAATAGTCACATAAACCTTTCACCAGAAGTTTATCAATGGCTGAAAAACACTAGCTGTGCACTTAGCCCATTTGATTCTTTAATTTTGAAACAGGTATCCTTGCCCAAATGTACATTTTATTCAATTATTTTTTTAACCTCAGAGAAAACTAACATAGCCCATTTTCATATTTTTTCTTAATATGTTTTGTGATTCAGCTGATCTTAATCAAGGCATAAATATTAAACCCAAAAACTGGATATTGAAATCATGTTTCACTTTTGATACAATGACTTGATGACTGCTCAAACTTTCATAGATAAAAGTGTATGTGAATATTAATTAATCTTTCCATAATTATTTATTATTATTATTCAAGTAATTGATGTATGAGTTTTATGTAAAATATTGTGAATAAAAATACTAATGAAATATGTAACTATTGAGAGATAAATAAATATAAAAACAATATATAATAATAATATAATCAAATTATATGTACACACACACACACACACACACACACACACACACACACACACCAATATAATAGGAAATATAAAAAGAACCAACTCAAGTCACCGACAACAGGGCTATAAACTATGGTCCTTTCTGCAGTTATTAGCCTCATTTTCTATTTGATTATGAAGTTTAAATACTTTTTAAGCACACTTTTGTGCTGGATTAGCTTATCAGATGTCATCACAATTTCTTGGTGTACCAAAAACATTTCCAAAAGAGTTAGAAGAAAAAAAAAATATATGAAAATTATACTTATTTTTCAAATTGATTTATTACATGTTTATCATAAAAAAGATGCTGTTCAAGTTTTAAATTAAAATCTAGCCTATTGTTATTTATTAGGCAAACACAAACTGGCCAGCATTCAAGTTTCCTCAGGAAATTGGATTTTATAAACAAATTTTCTTTTTTTTAATTCTAAATCTTTAGGAACAGTTTTTGGTACATCACAAAGTGTGGTTATGATGACCAAGCAACAAGCTAACCCAGACAAAAAAATGTCACTAAAATGCAGTATTTAAATCTCATAATTAAATAGAAAATTAGACATTTCAATTTCTTGAGAAAAAATAACCACCCCTTGCCTGACAAAGTGGAATAGGCTAATATAACCTCAGTGTCTTGGTTTGGTGGAGACTCTGGGATGGGGTCGCTGAAGTTCGGCACACCTTTTTCAAGGCCAATCAGCGGCAAGCATCTCAGTGACGTAGGCTGCTCAAATTACAAAAGTGAAGTGGGTGGAATTAATAGTGACATCACTTCGCATCACCATCGTAAAACCCGGATAAGAAAGAGTTTCAGAAACTTGAAGAACATGAGCACGCGCCCTAAGTGACTTCCAAGCACTTCAGATCCCATTCAACCCGCTTAAGAACTTAAACAGACCCAAAGTTTACAGAAGAAAGATGATCGCCACTCAATTACTAGCGTACTACTTCACTGAGCTTCACCATGACCACGTCCAGAAAGTAAGTAATGTAGCCGGCTGGCGCTAAAAAGCCGGCTTTTCGATATATCTCTTGGTTTATTGACTTAATTAAGCTGGCGGATGAGTGGAGATCTTTATCAGGAAGTTACATGTGTTTGTTAGTTTTTATTGCGAAACATTTTCATATTTTAACTACTAACACGTGTGTGTGACAGCGAGGTCGGCGTTTCATCACTTGACTCAAGATGATACTACACTAGTATTCTTCAGATAAGACTTTGCAGTCTACTATTAGATAAATATTATGTAATATTCAGTTTCTGTTATTAATCCATAACATCGCGTATGTTGTCATTAGCACATGTTTCGTGCGTCATCCGTAAAATCGCAAGTTTCCGCATGTTTTAACAATGTTGAGTGACGAGTGCGTACTGTAGTGTGGGAGCAGTGCTGGGAATAACCTTGAATGATGTTCGAGCTTAAATGTGTTTGTATTGTGTGACACATAACCACACATGCTGCAGCCGTCAGTGTGAAATAAAAAAATGTATTTAAGTTGATGATAATCACAAAAATGATATTGGATAAACTTGTCGGGTGAGTTTTGTGGCGCTTCCTGCCACGACGTACCTTAAACTGAGCAAGTGTTTTTTTCTTCTTCTCTGAACTGAGCGAGTGTTGCTGAGGTAACATGAGCCATGCGCGCTCCTGCTGCTGGTCACGTGCTTTACTCCCTCTGCTCGCGACTTCTGTAATTTCCAGTGACAAATCCTTTCAGTGAGTCCTGTGACCTCTGACACATAGGCACACTTAAAAAAAAAGAAGTGATAATGTCCTTAATCTGCGACTTCTGACTTCCAAACATTTCAGAAGCAGCCTCATGACATACCTGGTAATTACAGGATGTTTGCTTGCTTGGATATTTGTGTTTCACTCCTACACATGCATCCATTTTTAGTTTAAAATGTGCCTGAACTTAATATGAGTTCATAAAGTAGATGAGTACAGTTGGAACAGTGGTAGTATTCAACACATACACCTATGTTTGGTTAAACCAGTGTTGACTTAACTGAACCGGTTGTTAGTTGTTTGCCACATCAGCTTTTATCCTTCGTTTTTACAACTTCAACTGTGTTTTAGATCATCAACAGATGTCAGATGAATAAACAGATTAGGAATGGTATACATCAATTGGAATAGGACATTACAGGACATCACATTTCAAAAATCAAATGGAGTGTCATTGTCAGTTGTCAAACATGCAGTTTGTGCAGGGATGTGTAAACGTACGATTCTGTTGTGCATTTAGTGATATTCCTATATTCGTGTGTTCGTTCCTTCCAATCTTTGTTAGTTCTGTTCTTCCTTTCTTCATTCGTTTGTTGTTTCATTCCTTTATTAATTTCTTCCTCTCCTCACTCTCGTTTGCTTGTTTGTTTGCTCGTTCGTTCGCTGGCTTGTTTGTTGGCTCACTCGCTCGTTTGTTTGTATTTTTTTTTCTTTAAGTGCTTTGTTCATTCGTTCCTCCCCTCTTTCCTTCCTCCCTTCCTTCCTTCCTTCCTTCCTTAGGGCCTACTCACACTATGCCATCCGTACCGTGCTCAGGCCCGTTTCCCGGATCGTTTGAGAAGTGTGAGTGCGCTGAATCAGCCTCAAGCACGGTTCACTTGGCCGGCCCTGGCCCGGTTGGAAGAGGTGTGCCTGAGCGCGGTTCACTTGGGCTTTAGCGCGGTACGCTTGTGTGTGAGTGCAAAACGCGCCGAAGCCCGAAACTGAAAGCGAGACGTGACTTTTAAGGGACTGTTTCATATGGATTTATTAATCATTCTTACTGTTTAGTGAACGCAAACTGCCGTAGTTTATTAAAGACGCAAACCCCTCACTGCACGACAGCTGCGCGCCTTCAGCAGACCTCCTTATTCCTGCAGCACGAGAGCTTTATGATTGTTTATGAGCGCCAAAAGTGGCTGATCTGTTCGGTGAAATATCTGACTGCGTGTCACCGCATCCCTAAGGACTGTTTGGCGAAATATTTGACGGCATATCAAACGACTGAAACGATATAACCAGAGAAATCTCCACTGTGCTGCTGAGTGAGAGAGCGCTTCTCACTGAACAGCCCAGCAGTGATGACGTAAGCGTGCCGAAGCCCGTTTGTGGTGTGAGCGCGGGCCGTCGGGGAAGACGGGAGGGGGGACAAGCGTGCTTTGGCCCGGTTTGAGGCAACTGTACCTAGTGTGAGTATGGCCTTAGTTTGTTTAGTCCTTCCTAGAGCTGCACGATTCTGGCTAAAATGAGAATCGTGATTTTTCTTTTTTTCTTTTACTACAATTTATTATTTTTTTTGCTTAAAATAAAGATCAGGATTTTCTCCCGATTCTGTAGATATAAAATAAAGGTTACTATAAGTAGGGTGCTATTATTGTTATTTTTCAAAAATATGGTACAACAACAATAATAATAGTAATAATAATGATAATATTATATGTAGCTCCACTGTTGGTAAAAATGCTTAATTTTAAATAGACTTTAAATGGTGGACTTGAACAGACTTTTTTTTGTCCTGGCCACTATTGCACGGTAAATTGATGACATACTAGTCATAATTCTAAAGTTGAATTATTATATTTGAGACATATGCTTGTCATTTGTCATTAACAGCATTATTAGACCATTTTTTCAGCTTAAAATCAGATATTTGTCATTTTCAGATTTTCTCTTGCATTATATTCAAAGTTATATAGGCTAGAGTTGTTATACTGACACTGTTAATCATTTATTCTCATGCATAACACTGTGTTCACGATGAAAGAAAAACAAAACAAATGCTTGTCGTAATCATAACTCTATAATGTGATATGATTATTCAAATAATGTGCGCACTTTCGGTTTACTTTTCACTGCTAAGTGCAGTTTTATACTTCCCTCGTGGCTCCCAAACGATCGCTCTGTGCCACAAACTGAGAGCTATTTACAGCTTTATTACCTGTTATTCATGGCCTCTAGAAGTTAGGTTCACTAAAGTAGACTTCATTCACAGGTACGTGCCAGCTCTCTCTGTGGTAACCAATCACAGTCAGCTCAGCTCACGTCACGTGTGATTTCGCGGCAGCGAATACATCATTACATGAAGACAGAAATGACATTTTTGGGTGAATTATACCTTATAAATACAGTTTGTGACTCTTTCAACACCATTTGGACGTATACATGTTGCTTCACAATTTATGTGAATGTATGCTTTTGCTTCTCTCCTGAATTGTATAAATGCTGGATAAAGATCGTCTAGGGGGTCGAATCAAGATCATGATATTTTTCCGATTAATCGTGCAGCTCAAGTCCCTTCTTCTTTCAGTAGGAAGATAGTGAGGGAAAATAATTCACTAAAAGTACTGATACAGCACTAAAAATGTAATCAAAGGAAAGTAAAAACCCATTTTTAAACTACTTGGCAAATTACAATTCCTGAGAAAAACTACTCCATTACAGTAACTGGAGTGTTTGTAATTTGCTACTTTACACCACTGCTCATTGTACACATCAGTATAGCGACCTGTGAAATTTCTGTTTTATTTTTATTCAAATGGATTCCTTTTTTTTTTTATATATACATTTTTTTTGTTTTCTATTTTTTTAACTAAAATTTAATGATACAAATCTATTTAGTAAATCAAAAACATGTCAAGTTAATTGAAATAAAAGCCTAAAAATAAACCAGTTTAATTCAAACGTTAATTTATTAAAAAGAAACATGACATATCAGTTATGTAAATGTGTAAAGTAATATCTGTGTCTTAATTTAGTTCAATAAACTTACACCTTTTAAATCTTCTTTTGACTAGGGCCCTAAATATGCAAGAGTCCAGTCTTCGATGTAGCTTTTATCTTCAGCTTGTGAAACTTTTGTACTATTTAAATTATCAATTGTCAAAATGAATGTTATCAGTTTATGAATAGCATCAATTTACATCATGTAGAATAGGACATTCTGGAATCATGTTTTTAATGTCAATTTAGTGTTGTTCTAATATGACAGAATAGGGGCCTGTCAAGTTTGATAGATTCTGTTTTGTTTTTATTTGCATGGATTCTCTTTATTTGATTTTTTTTCCATGTTTTTGCTCCAGACTGAATGTTTAATAGTAAAAATACATTTATTAAATCAAAAAAAACCTGTCAAGTCAGTTGAAATTAATTAATTAATTTTCCTTCTGCTTAGTCCCTTTATTTATTAGGAGTCGCCACAGCGGAATGAACCACCATTTATTCCAGGATATGTTTTACGCAGCGTATGCTCTTTCAGCTGCAACCCAGTATTGGGAAACATCCATACACACTCATTCACACACATACTCTACGGCCAATTCACCTATATCGCATGGACTTGGACTGTGGGGGAAACTGGAACACAAGAAGGAAACCCACAAAAACATGGTGAGAACATGCAAACTCAACACAGAAATGCCAACTGACCCAGCCGGGACTTGAACCAGCGACCTTCTTGCTGTGAGGCGACAGTGCTAACCACTGTGCCTCAATTGAAATTAAACCAGTTTAATTTTAACATCAAATCCTTAAAATAAACTTATTGGATATTACATTTAAATATAAAAATATCAATTTGGTTCAATAAAATGACACCAGCTAAATCTTCTTTTATGACTAGGGTCCTATATATTCAAGAGTTCAATTTTTCTTCAATCTAATGAAGTTCATTTAGTGGAAATTGTATTACTCTGCACACCCTTCAGAAGTAATTTTAGAAGGTAAGCTTTGAGTTAATTTCAATTTAAATCAAAATGAATAAAAAGCACTATATAATTTAAGTTGTAACCCCCTAATTGTGACCCCATTTTTGAATTCTTGATAATTATATGAATCTAAAGTTGTCCCACTTTTAAGATGGTGACAATTAAAGGGTCAACATAAGTTATAAAATGACTCCGGTATAATATTTACCAATAAATGCGGCCAAGGGATTACATAAGCCCAATAAACCAAGTTGCATTTAAATGGATACAAATACATTTAGAAAATTAAAAAAAATGTCAAGATGGATCAGTTATGTAAATATGTAAAAAGAAAATATCTGTGCTTTTAGTTTGGTTCAATAAAATGACATTCGTTAAATCTGCTTTTATGACTAGGGCCCTATGAAAGAGGCTAGTTTCTCTGCAATGTAATGGAGTTCATTTAGTGGAAATTATATTACTTCACACACACTTCAGAAGTAATTTTAGAAGGTAAGCTGTGAGTTCATTTCAATCTAAATCAAAATTAATAAAAAAGAAGCATAATCTAATTTACATTTTAACCCTTTAATTGTTCCCCCATTTTTTTAGTTATTTATAATTATATATATAAATGTAGATTGTTTTATGTTGAAGTTTACCCCCCCCTCCCCAAATTGTATTGTAAGTTGTCTCACTTTGTAGGATTGTGACATTTTAAGGATTAAATATACAGTAAGTTTAAAAACCACTCCTTTGATAATACTCGCATAATGCATAAAAAAACTCAAACCAAATTACATTTTAAATGGGTACAAATACGTTTAGTAAATCAAAAACATGACAAGTTAATATAAATTAAGCCAGTTTAATTTTAACATTGATTCATTAAAATAAATATCATAGATCAGTTATGTAAATGTGTAAAAAGAAAATATCTGTAGCTTTCAATTTGGTTCAATAAAATGACACAAGCTAAATCTTCTTTTATAACTCGGACCCATATATGCAAGAGTCTAGTTTCTCTGTGTGTGAAGAAGTTAAATGTGAAGTTCATTTAGTGGAAATTATATTACTTTGTCTGCACACACTTCAGAAGTAATTTTAGAAGGTAAGCTGAGTTCATTTTAATCTTAATTAAATTGAATAAAAAAACATTTTATAATTTAAAGTTTAACACCTTTAATTTTTGAGTTCCTGATAATTACAATGGACCACACTTTCTTGTTTTTTCATTCCTTTATTTTGGCCAATGCTTGAACTGCTTCTCTCCCATGGTGCACAACACTGAACATTCTGTGCGACTGCCACAAGGGGGCGTATTCCGACAACATCTGTAAAGTTGTCAACTTAATTTTTTATGATTACTATAGATGTCTTAAAGCTGTAAAGCTCCTCAATACACACTTTATATGCTTTTCTCAGACAGGCAATTCAGAACTTCAAAATAAGTCCATTATTATAGAATGAAACCAAAGATCAAAACTTGTTGTCCTGTGCAAACATTCATCGTTGTCAGCAAAAGGTTTTTAAAGCTTTTTAGCTTTAGTGTGGATAATGCTGGCATTTAGCGTAATGTTCTTTTACCTGCAGTCCCTCATCCACAAAGCTAAAGCAGACTCCATCCTTAAGGGGGTCGCACAACGGATGCTCCATGCACATGACAGTTGGAAGTAATATACCGGAGTCACACGTTCGCAAGTTATTCATAGTGAAATTATTCAGATGGCGCTCTTTAAAATCAAATTGTTCATATTTTTGCCTTGCCACAGATGGGATGAGAACCGTTTTCAAGGTATACCGCGGTTTGGTAAATCAAGGTTTTAAAACCCTCAAAATTTTCTGCAATACTGATTCTAGGGTATGTGTACAAATTTTTTTATGTACTTTTTTTAGGACAACATTATCTCCAGCAGAAAAGATATCCAAAGATGCCATTTTAAATTGTAAAAAAAAAAAGAAGAAAATTTTTGACATAACGACAGCAGAAGTCAATAATTAATTTAGCCTGACATGTTTACTGTTCCAAAATATTATAAATGTTAAACATTAGTTTTAAAATGACTCCGTATAATACTTCCCTGGAAAAAAAGCCAAGGGAATGCATTAAAGAAACTCATCAATCCAAATGACATTTTTAAACAGAAAGTTGATCCGAAAATTGCTTGCATATTTCCCCTTTTTTTCTTCTACAGAATACAGTATTTATTTACAATACAAATTAATTTAATATCTATATGGACATAAAAATAAAACACTGTGGTGGAGCAAGTAATGTGCACCATTGCTTAATAGACCTCCCAGATTACAAAATGTTCGAAATTTCTATCATTTTGCACTGGTGGTTTCATCAAAAATAACAGTGTCATAACATGCTGACAAAGAAAAGTAAATGTTAAATGATATTAAGTGTGATTTAAATGGCTAAATTCTTTCTGAGGCTAAGGTGGGAGTTACGGCAAAGCTTCTTCTCTACTGCTGAGCTTTAAAAGACTTAACTATTGTCTAATATGAGCAGCTTTGTGTGGATTTGTTGCAACATCTTGTCTGTATTGTGTTTGTGGAGCTGTCTGCACATGAAGGGAGTCAAAATTCCATTCGGATTCCTTTAATATCCATCAGCGCTCACGCTCTGACCTTCCTAGTGTCCGGACGTTATAGTACACACTTGTCTTGAGTTCAAGAGTTCTGTAATGTCTTGTGCAAATGAAAAGAGTTTCCTTCCTCTTAAGGGTCCTCTTTTCTTCTGCACTGTTATCATGTCAATACATTGTGAAGCTTAGTGAAGTGCTGTTTATCTTTGCACACGCCAAGGTCAAACACAGGTGAACCATGACATTGGTGTTGAAATTGGCGTGTAATTAAAATGTGTTGCGCTCCGTGCCGAGGGACTGGTCACAGTCCGATTGAAATAAATTTAATTGAAATAATTACTTATTAAAAATATTTTTATTGCAGGGCCAGAATTGAACATTGTTTCCAACCAATTATGCATAATTAGGGTGAATTAACTAGGGGAGTTTTTTTTGGACTTTTTGACTTTGTTGAAAATAAAAATTAGCCTATATTTTGCAATCAATCAGTCTCAAACAAACAAACAAACAAATAAATAAATGGATATTTCTTGGAATATATATATAATATTATAATCATACATTAAGTTTTATGTCATTCTATGTTTCTTTATTCTACAGAACACTATATTTAGAGTATGTTTTAAAATTAGTTATTTGTTTATTTTTATAGTTTTTTTTATTGAAGTAAAATAAAAATTTCATACAATGCTGAAATAAATGTTACAGATTCCTTCTTTACATTTGTTTTGTTTTGTTTTAACCCAAGTCCCACCCTAAGACCTAAACATTCCAAGGCATTTTAATATAGGGTCAAATACAATAATTAAACAGTCTGGAGTCAGGCATTTTGTGACGTAACAGTGATGATGGAAGAAATAAATGTTTTTTTTTAATATTTTTTTTTACAAATAACAGGGGAAGAAAAAACTAAAATAAAAATTTGCAGGACAAACTGCACAAAAGACAAAAAAAAAAGAAAAAACCATGAAGTGGATACAAAGAGATGTACAGATTATTTGACTTTTTAAATGTAACTTTATTAAAGAGAGCTGCATTGACAAAATAAATAAATAAATACTGTGGCGAAGCAAGTAACTTACATTGCTTAGGCATCCCAGATTATTCATTTAATTAATAGTTTTAAGCCATAGTTTAAGTCAATTTTTTTAAACGTAAGATGTACATTTAAAAATGATTATTTATTAATTATTATTAAAAATAAAATAATATAACAATAAAATAAATGCGCTATAGGTGAATTGAATAAGCTAAATTGGTCGTATTGTATGTGTGTGAATGCAAGAATGTATGGGTGTTTCCCAATGTTGGGTTGCGTCTGGAAGGGTATCCGTGTGTAAAACATATGCTGGATAAGTTGGTGGTTCATTCCACTGTGGTGACCCCTGATTAATAAAGGGACTAAGCAGAAAAGAAAATGAATTAATGAATGAATGAGTGAATTAATGATCTTATAATAATATAATATATAATAGCCACATCTTAAAAATTAAAAAGATAAGGGTATTATTAAATATAATTAGTTATTTATACAACGACTGTTATATTTTACATTTGATTGTGCAATATTTGTCATGAACACTGTTAGACTCCTCAGAAAACCATAAAGCACTGTTCATTTATTTATTTGTGCTTTTAATTTATTATACTTTATGCAGATGCATTACATAGAGAAAGTGTTCTTCATCTCAGTCGATATTGATCATCCAGTGGAGAGAGATTTGCATTCATATTGCTATATTACATCAAAACAAATTATCTCAATGTCAGTTTTTTTCCCAACTTCATATATTCATGTCATTCCAGGTTTCTAATAATTTGGATAGCAAACAATAAAATAAATAACTTGAGTGTGTGTGTGTGTCTGTGTGTGTGTGTTTGTGTGTGTGTATATATTCAGATATATATCACCAGAAATGTGAGGTTCAAGTTGTTTAATTTCATTTAATTTAATTTTTTTTTTTTTTTACCAGAAACATTTTTTTAAAAGTCAAAGAAAGTTTTTTCCCCCCGTTTTGAATCATGGATATTATTTAATTAATAAAAGTATGTTAAAGATTAAACATTAAGCAAATATAAATGCCTCAGACACTTCTGTGAACATTTTGAGGGATAATGCAAATGAATCCCAAATCAAAGCTTTGTATTAAACAAGAAAATGTTAGTCGATTAAAGAAAATGTGATAATTCTAATTACGTTTATTGCTCCTGAAGTATAAAGCAGTAATTATTAAACCATCTCTGTTTTAAGATGAAAATTATATACTTATTTATTATAGCACTGTATACAGATACATACAGTAAGTACCTGACATTTAGGACTTACTGTTTAGTCATTAAGTCAGGTATTTATTTAGTGCTGGACCTTGAGTTTAAGTTCAAGGAGACCAGTTTGGATTTCAACCAATTGGACTCCATATATGTATATACAATAAATAGTACATATAAATCAATGAAGGAATGAATAAATAGACAAACAAGACGGTTCATACCTCTTTCTCTTATGCATTTCCTTTTGCTGAAATGGTTGTGACGTATAACAGTGTTATTTAATCTTGCGTTATTAAAAGCGATTTTTATGTTTACACAATAGAGCCTCCAGAGTCATTAATACTATACAGCATCTGACTGATTTAAGTCATGTTTTTATTATTCAGAATGCATGCATTTTATGCAGCAGTCTCATTTCCAATACATGCTTCAGCCTAGTCAATCTATATAAAAAAAGTGCTTAAATATAAATTTAAGTGCTGTTTCTAGAATAATGCCAACAACTTTTCTTTTCACATTAATGATATTTAAGGGACATTTTATTGACAAAGCATTACTTTCATGCAGTTCTCAGCAGAACATCGAGTAAATACCACAAAACTGTTAAACAATTTGTAATGGAATACATTTGCGTCAACTATTTGTCTTCATATGGATTACTTTTTGGGTGTCGTCAGTTTACTCTGTAGCTTACCTTGTAGGATGTTGTACTTATCGTGCAGAGCACTCAGATTTGAGTTCAGTGAAGCACAGCTCCTTAAAAGAGATAAAAGCAATGTAAAATTAAGGTAAATCTGCGTGGTTGCAGTGCAGTTTTCTCTTTGTTTGCTTTTGGAAATGCTATGGGTTGGATTTAGGGAAGTGTTTATTTGGGTCAGTGGTTTGATAGGTTAACTATACGACAAGCTCTGCCTTTTTGTGGACGTGTACAGGGAGGACATGTATCTAAAACGTATATCAAGTAATGTATTTCCAATTCACGAAAATTTAGACTGCCCCCTCTAGTGTATTTGTCATCTGAAACATGTTACGAAACGTACCCGGAGCAACGTATTTTACGTTTTGCAAAAATGTAGGCTAAGGCACCCATTTCCAGTGAGTCTGGGCTGATTGTATACTTGTGTTTCCAGTGAAAAGAAAGATATGTCTGATGCTCATGTTCTTTGTGATCTGTAACGTTCATTTTAGGTGTAGTCTTTATCCCTCTTGAACCCTGTGCATTAGTGAACATACTGTAGATTGATTCGTTTACCCTGTGACCTTGGCCACCCGTTTCTTCTGTCGGGCAGCAGTGTGACTATTTTATCCCCCTGTGGTGTCAAATGTCATATTCGTAGCAGCCGTGTGAGTTTTACATCTCGCTCTAGTTCTTATTTACCAAGACAGGCGATTTCTCCTGCTGTGATAGAAAAGTGTGGCTGTGTGAATGCTGTCTTTCTTTTGAAACTGTGCCTCAGTAAATACAACTGAAGTCAGAATTATTAGCCCCCTGTATATTTTGTTTCTCCAATTTCTGTTTACAGAGAGATTTTTTTCCCTAACTCATTTCTAAACAATCATTTTAAATAACTGATTTCAAATAACTGGTTTCTATTATCTTTGCCATGATGACTGTACATAATATTTTACTAGATATTTTTCAAGATACTACTATTGAGCTTAAAGTGCAATTTAAAGAAAAAATAGCAGAATTGGGCAAGTTACTGTATAACATTGATTCGTTCTGTAGACAATTGGAAAAAATGTTAAGGGGACTATAATATTGACCTTAAAATGGTTTTTAAAAATCTTAAAACTGCTTTTATTCTAGCTGAAATAAAACAAATCAGACTTTTATTTGTTTACCTTCAGCTTACTCTATTCATCAGGGGTTGCACACAGGGACAACATGCAAACTCCACACAGAAACGCCAACTGACCCAGCCGGGGCTTGAACTGATTACTAAAGGGATTACAAAAATGCTCCAGTGTCGGTGAACTGATGACCTTAATGGACAATCATAGTCATTTCATAAAAATGTAATCACTGTAAATAAAAATAAAAGCTAGGTTTCAAACAATTCCTTCATGTTGTCACAACAAAAATTGATTAAACTCTTAGCCAGCATCAGGACGTGGAAATAAAACCCCTAATACAATTGGATTTCAGGGCATATTTTCACTAGGTTATTACATGACTGATTTTATGTGTTTGTATATGGAAAAACAAATATTGAACACAGTACACATTTTTTTTTCTCATTACTTTATAATGTATAACTTTTTATCTATTTTAGCACAAAAGTTTCTAGATGGACTATAGTGTCTTCTTTCCAATGATACCTAATGTTTGTTTGTAGCTCAATGGGGTCAAGGACAGTTACTGTTTAAAGTTAGGTTGGTGTGAATGCCCATAAGTGATTGCTGGCTAACAGGTAAAGTTAACTTAATTGTTTTAAACTAATTGTTTAAGTGGATTAAGCATGAAACAATTAAGCAGTGCCAAAAAAAAAAAAAAACTTTAGAATTGTGTTGTTTAAATAAGTAGTTTGAACAAACAGCCAAAGTCATTTACAGCACTTTACAGAATAATCAAATTATATAACTATCTTCATTATATAAATAATTACAATTAACTTGTTTAAGTGGCTAACTTTTTAGTTTCTTGTGCCAACGTGATTTAATATGGCTTGTAATCTTACAATCACAGACCTTAAAAAAACACTTCCCCAAAAAATGTCACACTTTTAGATTAGAGTTCAACTTTTCATTGACTCCGCAAATAATATTTTCTGAACTCTCAACAGAGAATTGAACCATTATTGAGCTAAAACTGTGAAGCGAGCTAGCCAATTATTACACTCACTGACCTCTAAGATGTTTTACAATGTCGAAAGATGTTGCTCAAAGACGCTCTTTCTTCATCCTATTATAATGGCTTTTGGAAACTTACCATGTGAAGTCACCATCTGACCTTTGAGTGAAATCTGGTACAGGACATTCCAGCTTCCCTTTTTTGTAAAAGATTCTTCGGCCTGTGTCAGGACAGTAAGAATAAGCCGACTATCTCAGGTTACGACTGGCCTTGGAAGAAAGCAGGTCTTTGTGATTGGCAGTGGCAGACAGTGTGCCAGAGCCCTTTATTGATTGCTTTTTGAGCACAAAGCAACATTAGGCTTCCAACATTATTTTCTGTGAAATCAAGGCTGGTGCATTTTTTTTTATCTGCTCTGTCTGTCTGTCTGCCTTTAATTCAGGTTTGTGTATAGCACTTTTCACAATGATCATTCCAAAGCAGCTTTACAAAATAACAATCATAAAATATATTACAATCAAAACCAGAGAGAGTTAAATGTCCTGTGAAGTGCTTTTAAATGTCCTTTTTTTTTTTTTTACTTGATGATTGACGATCTCAACTGAAACATGAAGACAGGGCGGGGCATATAGTAGCTCCTCCTTTAAAAAAACAAAAACAGCCTATAGCATTTTGCTGTTTTCACAGCTTTGCCTGAGAGCGCATCAAAGGAAAAGCAAATGAGAAGCATTTTGAAGGGTGGCGGGACATGTCAGATACCAAAGAGCATTTGATTGGTTAGAAGATGGTGATGTTAAAAAATGTTGCTCTATTGTGGCGGAAGTGACGAACTGCAGGCTTTGGATGTTTATTTCTTTTAAATGTGAATTGTGTCATTGACTTGTAGCACACTAGCTTATGTACAGTTGAAGTCAGAATTTTAGCCCCCCTGAATTAAGGGGGGCTATTAATTAAAGATTTTTTTTCAACACATTTCTAAACATAATAGTTTTATCATCTTATTTCTAATAACTGATTTATTTTATCTTTAGCATGATGACAGTAAATAATATTTCACTAGATGTTTTTTAAGACACTTCTATACAGCTTAAAGTGACATTTAAAGGCTTAATTAGGTTAATCAGGTTAGCTAGGCAGGTTAGGGTAATTAGGCAAGTTATTGTATAACGATGGTTTGTTCTGTAGACTATCAAAAAAAAAATAAATAAAAAAAATTAGCTTTAAGGTGCTAATAATTTTGTCCCTAAAATGTTTTTATTTTTACTTTAAATCTTCTTTTATTCTAGCCTTATTAAAACTTGACTTTCTTCAGAAGAAAAAAATGTCATCAGACATACTGTGAAAATTTCCTTGCACTGTTTTAAAATATTTTAAACTTGTAAAACTCATTCTTGATCACATTTGATGATGATTGATGATTACAGGGAGCTGAACAGATCTTTTAAATCCAGTTGCTTTGCGCACGTTCTATCTTGTTGATATGATTATATGCATTACTATGGAGACATGTTAAAAAGCGGTTGTCAATCAGTTCTGTGTGTGGGAAAATCACAATCCTACTTTACGTTGCGGTCGGCCTCAAAATGGGAGGGATTTGGATCCTATTCTAACATCAGGAAATTTTAAAAAAAGGGGCTTAATGTCTTTATATCACCCAGTATGGCTGTGGACACACTATACCTACACACAATTCTGTCCAAACAGCTGACAAAACATGACTTTCAACATAAGTGCCCTTTAAGGTAGCATTCAGAAAAAACATTGACCCGCAAAGAAACTTGACAGAGAGGACTGTAACCTCACTGTCAGCTAGCGTTTTGGAAGTGTTCTTGCAGAGACAAACGGCTCGCAGAAGCATAAACGCACTGCAACATGCAAGGCATGCTTGATCACTCGACGTGGAAGTATAAATCAGCCTTAAGAGTAACATACTGATACAAATATCTAAAAAAACTTTATTTTAATTTCATGGGGCCTTTATAATGTTGATTATAGGGAGGACGGTAATGTGTGTCTATATAGTTAACCTAGAAATATAGTGTACTTTTCACAAAGGTGGTGTGTCTGTCTATAATACATTTTTTTTATTTTGAAATCAAACTGCACAGTGTAATAAATATTTCAAACTCATAGCTGTGTTTCCTGCTGTGAATGTAGCTTTCCCCTGACAACATGTAGTCAAGGCCAGTGACCACAGTGACAAGTGGGGGAAAAAATTAACTCACATTTTATCAATGAAATAGATTTTTTTTTTTTGTAGTTGGTCCCTTTGTTTTGGTTCAGTTTTTTTTTCATGATACTAATTGTAATTTTGTAATTTTTTTATTATTTAATAATGGGAATTATTTTAATGTAATGTACTTAAAAAGGGAAAAAAAAAGATATCTGTTACTTTGCTTACACTATCCAAAGTACAGGCGACCAAGAATACAAAGTACATTGGTGTTATTAGCCAGTTTTATATTTACTGTCTAAAATGAAGAAAATATGTTTTTTTTTACAATCTTATGGCATTATTGAAAATTAAACTAATGTTTTGTTGTGAAAATACACATCTTGTATAACTTTTAAAAAATTCTAACAACCTTTAAATTAGTTAAATTCTGGACTAACTGAATTTAATAATTTAGTGTTTATTTATATTACAAATCGTTGATTTTGGTCATGAGGCTTTGTGAATTTATGTACATTCACATTTTCTTATATTTATATATTTACATATACTTGAGTTTCGGTAATATACATTATACATTTTTTTAATATTTCCTAAATAATTATTAACAAAGCAAGGAATTTTTTCCACAGTATTTTCTATAATATTTTTTATCTGCTGGTAGTCTTAAAATTAATATTTACGATTCTCTACAAAACAAACCATCGTTGTACAGTTACTTGCCTAGTTAATTTAATGAACCTATTTAAGCCTTTAAACTGCACTTTAACGTTGGATACTAGTATCTTGAAAAATATCTAGTATATAATATACTGCCAATGATACGGCACCTTGACTGCAGCTCTGCACAAGACGTTTGGCCATAGGAGAAATGGTCATGCCCAACTGAGCCTAGTTTCTCTCATTCATTAAGAAATCATTCATTAGAAAATTTGTTTTTAATCTTGTGTTTAGAAATGTATTTAAAAAAAATCTACTCTCCATTTAACAGGAATTGGAAAAAAAAAATCTAAAAGAATTTAAATGTAACAGGAGGGCTAATATTATGATTTTAGTGTATAATTAAATTTAAATAAATATTTTAAAATCAGTTCTATATTGTATCATTGTTTCTTTGTGCCTCCTTTTTAAGTGCGCACTCTATCATGATGATTGACTTCACAAATTCCCTGTTTGTTAGTTTAGTGATTGCAGAAAAATATGTAGAGAGTATGTTATGCTGCAAAATGATTATGGTTTGCTATTATGATCATACCCCTGGGTGTGTGTGTGTGTTAAGTTGTAGTATTAAGAATAGGTATGGGACTATAACTGGTTTCAAGGTTTACTGTGGTTTAGAAAAGTCATAGGTAGGCCCATCTAGAATCTGCTTGCACAGAATTCTGCAGATTTTCTGCAGATTTCTGCAGATTTTTAGCCCATCATTAATTCTGTTTATTTACATAAGTAAATGTGTGTAAATCTATATTCATTCAGTTTTTAAATAAATCAGATGAACATTTTCATATTAGTCAATAATATTACTGTAATTTATGTACAGTACTGTTTGTACAGAAATATTTTCTGTCTTTTACTAGATATATTATATGACGAAGTTGCTTTATTTACCAAATAAATTGAATCTAATTGGATTTGCATTTTAAACATATTAAATAAAAGTTAAAAAGATAGTATTTTTTATTTCATATATTAAGATTTTAGTTATGATACTCCCAAAATAATTCAGCAGAAATGCGCAGACTTTTACCAAAATTCTCAGCAGAAATGGCAAAAACATCAGCAGATTCTGTCTGGCCTTAGTCAAAAGTTCTAAAACCGATACAGTTTTCTGTTATACAGTTTCAATGTAAATAAAAGTTGTTGTTTTGTTGTCAGAAACTATTAATTTTATTAATTTAGGGCTACAGTAACTTCAGTAACTAAAGACCTACTTTAAGAGCTACAGCTCACATGTCAGCAAACATCTGAAAAACAAATCACTTAAAACCAACATCCTATAGAGCAAGTATGAACATTTAACCAAGATATTCATAGATGACTTTTTATTTTGGAAAGAAATCTCTGTCAAAAGTCAAATATCTATTTTAATTATTTAGGCTGACATGTTCACTGTTCCAAAATATTATAAATGTTTAGAGCAGTAATCACAATACCTTGATTTTATTTTTAATTTTTTATCCAAGTTATCATACCATCTGAATTTTATACTGGCTCATGCCTAATTAAAAAGTATTATGAAATGTTTATTATTAGATGTGAACTCTGGAATTGGCACAATTTAGTGAGCTATGTATTAGATTCTTACCCTTTATTTGTTTTTTTTCAGGTGGACAAGTACCTGTATCACATGCGACTGTCCAATGAGAACCTGATGGATGTGTCCAAGCGCTTTAGGAAGGAGATGGATAAAGGACTGGGTAGAGACACAAATCCAACCGCAGCTGTCAAGATGCTTCCCACCTTTGTACGCTCCACACCTGATGGCACAGGTAACGGGATTCACATTCTGATTTACAGTTGAAGTCACAATTATTAGCCCCTCAAGGACATGATACAAAGAGAAAAGTGCTTATAATTTAACTTTTAATTATGTTCAAGAGAATTATAAAAATAAAGAGTTAGCATTTGACAAAAGACAGCTTCCAGAGTCTCTCTTAGTTCAGTGTTGGATTCGGCTAACAACTTCTTAAAGGAGCAGCTTCACATACACCTGAAGGATGTAACTAGCTGGATCAGGTGTGTTTGATTAGTGTTGGAGCTAAAGTCTGCATGCCTGTGGCCCTCTGGGAACTGGGTTTGACACCTTTGTTTTTTTTCTAATGGCTCAGATCATACCATGTTTTTATTATCTGACTAGTTTGACGATATCTTGATGATATAAATTTCTGTTTAGTAAAAAATATAAAAACTGTAAAAGTGAAAATGCAAATTTTTCAGATTTTAAAATGATCATTAAAAATAAACATTACCCTTCCTGCTCACACTTTATATCAGGTAGCCTTGACTAGTATGTACTTGAGTCAAAAATAAGTAAAACGTACTTAATGGATTCATAATGTGTTGCAGAACATTTTTGGTGCTCTTGAGGTGGCATGCGGTTGTGTTTGGAACAGGTTTGTTGGTGCTTATGGCTTATATAGGGTGCGGATTACAGGGGTGGGGGGAGACTGACCACACTAATTGATGGTTCACCCCCCCAGCCCCCCCCACCCACCTTCCTCAAAGGACATCAAAACAAAATGTATTGGGTGGTCTGCCCTTTAAGAGTTAAGCTCTGTTCTGTGTGTTAAATATTACTAATTAAAATAAGAGATACTGTAAATTATACATTTGACCACCACAATAATGTTTCTTACCATTGTGAAATGTAAAGCACAAACGGACAGCTTGTGTTCGCAAAAAACATGTTTCTTGTAAAATTGGTGTTTGCAAGTCTCCATAAAACTAGATGCAATATTTGTATTTTATTACACACTTGCTCGCATATGGAAGTTACAATAAAAGTAAAATAAAAAATATATATGTGGAGTAAATGTATAATAATAATAATAATAATAATAATTATTATTATAATTATATACTGCATTTATAAAAGCTAATAATAAAAAGGTTTTATTCTGCTTCAAGATTATTAGTGTCAATATAATTCAGCAAAGGTTTCCATGTTCAGTAAAAGATTTTAAAGACCCTCTTATTAAACAATATTAAGTGCAGCTTAAATTTCAAAATACATTTCAAGGCATTTAAAGTCCATGTGAGATCATCTTTCATTGTTTATTATGTCAACAATTAATCCATACAAATTAATCGACTCCTCAGTTAAAGTCTGACCGTTTGCTTCTGCGTTTGTAGGGATGATCCTTATTTATTGACGTCAGTTTTATGACATCAGCCACAATACTCTAAACCATCTTACCATTAGTTTGCTTAAAGGTCAATGATGTTCAAAAAGACAGCCCTGCCCCCTATTCAATGTTGCATTTCAATTGGATGTACTTCAACACACTGAAATAAGTCCCGATCACACAACTTTTAAATATGAACATCAGTGGTTAAATACTTAATAAAACTATCTAAACAAAACTTGACAAACAGGAAGTGTGTAGAACATATTGTAAATGGAAAAACACTTGTATTCTGCTGCAATCGGACTCCATGTGGGTCAGTTCCTAGGCGGAGGTGTATTGTCGTCCTTAGTTTGACCCAGAAGCGCACTGTTGAACACATTGTTCTGTCCTGGAAGTGTTGTGTTCTTTTTTGTTGCAAGATGATGAAATTATTGATCCCGCACTCCAGGTCTGTTGTCATCACTGGTCACGGTTTGATCTGTTTGTGTGTGTGTGTGTTTGTCACACTGACCGACAGCACCAGTCCAATGGCTTCTCTGTATCTGAGGGGTTTTGACTGTGCACGCGGGATGACACAATGTCTCAAGCTGGGTGTGAATGGACTAACTGTAGTCGGGTTACTGGAGTGCATGCCAGCACATAGACATGTAGTCATGTGAGTGTGTGAGCCATAAAACAGTACCAGGAAATGTTGCCAAGGGAACGATACTGATCTGTGAAATCAAGGTGGGTTTGTGTCCAAGTAGATGTTGTTTTATTCTTTATTCTCATGCCATGATGTGACAGTTAAGAGGCTCCTGATTGTTTAACTTCTCATGGGATTCTTTTATAGTTTTCTATAGTAGCTTTGTTTTCTCAGAGATCAAGGTGGTTTTATTGTGATGCTTTTGAAATTAAATATAAAGAGTAATGATAGAATGAGGCTGACGTTTGTACCTGTGCTTTATTCATTACCATGTTGGTACTTTCAGAACTTCAAGTAGCCCAGCAAGCATATTTTGTTTTTAAAAGATGTCTAATAGGCATCTAAACGTAGTCGTCTTGGCTTAAACAAAGCAAAATTTGGGCTGTCAGTGAAAATCTAATAGACGTCTTAGAATAGTCCAAAATTAGACTAGTCATCAAATAGACAGATCCTAGCAAGCATTTAAAAAAATAGATGTCTTATGGACGTTTAAATGTAGTCGTCTTGACTAAAACAAAGCTAAATTTGGGCTGTCAGTGAAAATCTAATAGACGTCTAAGAATAGTCCAAAATTAGACTATTCGTCATATAGACAGATCCCAGCAACCATTAAAAAAAAATAGACGTCTAATAGATGTCTAAACATGGCTGTCTTGGCTAAAACAAGGCTAAACTTGGGCTGTCAGTGAAAATCTAATAGACGTCTAAGAATAGTCCAAAATTAGACTATTCGTCATATAGACAGATCCCAGCAAGCATTAAAAAAAATAGATGTCTAATAGATGTCTAAACATGGCTGTCTTGACTACAACAAAGCTAAATTTGGGCTGTCAGTGAAAATCTAATAGACGTCTAAGAATAGTCTAAAATTAGACTATTTGTCATATAGACAGATCCCAGCAACCATTAAAAAAAATAGATGTCTAATAGATGTCTAAACATGGCTGTCTTGGCTAAAACAAGGCTAAACTTGGGCTGTCAGTGAAAATCTAATAGAAATCTAAGAACAGCACAAAACTAGACTAGTCGTCAAATAAACAGATCCCAGCAAGCAATTTTTTTAAAAAAGATGTCTAATAGACGTCTAAACATAGTCGTCTTGAGTAAAATAGGGGTTAATTTGGGCTGTCAGTGAAAATCTAATAGACGTCTAAGAATAGTCCAAAATTAGACTAGTCATCAAATAGACAGATCCTAGCAAGCATTTAAAAAAATAATGTCTTATAGACGTTTAAATGTAGTCGTCTTGACTAAAACAAAGCTAAATTTGGGCTGTCAGTGAAAATCTAATAGACGTCTAAGAATAGTCTAAAATTAGACTATTCGTCATATAGAAAGATCCCAGCAACCATTAAAAAAAATTGATGTCTAATAGACGTCTAAACATGGCTGTCTTGGCTAAAACAAGGCTAAACTTGGGCTGTCAGTGAAAATCTAATAGAAATCTAAGAACAGCCCAAAACTAGACTAGTCGTCAAATAAACAGATCCCAGCAAGCAATTAAAAAAAAAAAAAAAGATGTCTAATAGACGTCTAAACATGGTCGTCTTGAGTAAAATAGGGGTTAATTTGGGCTGTCTGTGAAAATCTAATAGACGTCTAAGAATAGTCCAAAATTAGACTAGTCATCAAATAGACAGATCCTAGCAAGCATTTAAAAAAATAATGTCTTATAGACGTTTAAATGTAGTCGTCTTGACTAAAACAAAGCTAAATTTGGGCTGTCAGTGAAAATCTAATAGACGTCTAAGAATAGTCCAAAATTAGACTATTCGTCATATAGACAGATCCCAGCAACCATTAAAAAAAAATAGACGTCTAATAGATGTCTAAACATGGCTGTCTTGGCTAAAACAAGGCTAAACTTGGGCTGTCAGTGAAAATCTAATAGACGTCTAAGAATAGTCCAAAATTAGACTATTCGTCATATAGACAGATCCCAGCAAGCATTAAAAAAAATAGATGTCTAATAGATGTCTAAACATGGCTGTCTTGGCTAAAACAAGGCTAAACTTGGGCTGTCAGTGAAAATCTAATAGAAATCTAAGAACAGCACAAAACTAGACTAGTCGTCAAATAAACAGATCCCAGCAAGCAATTTTTTTAAAAAAGATGTCTAATAGACGTCTAAACATAGTCGTCTTGAGTAAAATAGGGGTTAATTTGGGCTGTCAGTGAAAATCTAATAGACGTCTAAGAATAGTCCAAAATTAGACTAGTCATCAAATAGACAGATCCTAGCAAGCATTTAAAAAAATAATGTCTTATAGACGTTTAAATGTAGTCGTCTTGACTAAAACAAAGCTAAATTTGGGCTGTCAGTGAAAATCTAATAGACGTCTAAGAATAGTCTAAAATTAGACTATTCGTCATATAGAAAGATCCCAGCAACCATTAAAAAAAATAGATGTCTAATAGACGTCTAAACATGGCTGTCTTGGCTAAAACAAGGCTAAACTTGGGCTGTCAGTGAAAATCTAATAGAAATCTAAGAACAGCCCAAAACTAGACTAGTCGTCAAATAAACAGATCCCAGCAAGCAATTTAAAAAAAAAAAAAGATGTCTAATAGACGTCTAAACATGGTCGTCTTGAGTAAAATAGGGGTTAATTTGGGCTGTCAGTGAAAATCTAATAGACGTCTAAGAATAGGCCAAAACTAGACTTTTCTTTAAATAAACAATAATGAATGACTATACATAAAAAGTTGGTCTAATTGATGACTAGTCTAGTTTTGGGCTATTCTCATGCTGTGTTCACTTCAGGTGCGGAATGCATAAATAAATCACTTTATTTGTGCGTAAGTAGATGCGCAAACATTTTGAGTTTACTCTCTTCATTCGTGTGTCAAATCAGTATAATTCGTGCGTCAAATTCACTTCACAATAGACGCAGATTCGTGTCATGGGCAGGGCTTCTGTCTGCTCGGTGACTCATTTAGCTTTGTTGTTAAATGAGACCACTAGAACCTTTCAGAGATGTACCCAGCTCTGTGAGTCTAACTCCTCCAGAAACTACACCTGGATGATAGGCTTTAAGCGATGCTTCTGACTGAGCCGAGCCCAGTTTAATGAACTGTTGTCTGGTGCCTGCAAGAGGATTTTCCCCCAGGGCACCAACGACAGGCACTACGTCGTCATAACTCCCCTACAAGAAAAAGCTCCTGATTGGTTAACGTGGCACAAATGTCCGCTAAAGTTTAATTTTCCAACTCAAGTGAATCGTGCTATATGTGTGTTAAACGCGTCAATCGCACAAAATGTTAAGCTCATGCCGATTCGTTTGTGCGAATTGCATCATTCACGCAAATCGCACTGCAGGATGTCTATTTGAGTCTTTAAATTGACTTAGCTTGTAGATCACTCACTCAAGATGCTTTATCCGCGTCTGGTGTGAACGCCACATAAGATGCCTATTAGATTTTTACTAAGAGACCAAGTTTAGCCTTGTTTAAGCTAAGCTGTCTATATTTAGATGTCTTTTAAACACAAAATTGTTTGCTGGAAGGGCTGTAAATGATCACGGTTGATCCGTGATTCATATACACCATCCACAGTGACCCGTGGATTATAGTTGGCTGATAGTTTTTTATTACTTGTAGATTTATCCTAAATTTGTAGAGATCGCAGAGAGATCACCTCTCATGCCATTTAAATCACATATATGAAAGCATTTAGGCTTTCCTGTAAAAATATAGTAATGATGGAAGAAGTTTGTGGTAGGTTATTTCGGATGTGGAGGGTTTCTTAGCCTATTAAAGGTGTTTTCTGCCACTACTTGTTTAGCCTGCATTAATGCAGTCAGTGTAAACTGCACCATTAATCATTAAAAGATCGGGATCTCAACACCCACGCAACAGAAATTATAAATGATGGTGATTTACATGTTTATTAATCCTTCCAGTCTCTACATTTAAATCTGTGTTTGAAAAAATGCAAAAATCAAGATAGAGATTCAATCTTTAGTCTTTTGAGTTAGTTATGAAGTTACAAACAGTCAAATAAAACAGAAGTACTAATATAAGCTTATAGTTTAGATAAGGGGTCTCAAACTCAATTTACCTGGGGGCCGCAGGAGGCAAAGTCTGGGTGAGCCTGCGCCGCATAAGGGATTTCACAAAAAAAAAAGTCCTCAAATGTCATTATTAACAGTTTTAATTATTTTCTTCTGAACATGAAGTGTCCTGAACATGAATAGAACATTGAGTGAAGATTATGAACTGTTCTTATGAACTGTTTTTACATCTTTTGCCTACTCCTTGCTGGCAGAGACTTGACAGCACTTCTTCTCACAAATCTGAACCACATTTGGCTTTAGAGCGGAAGCAGTTGAGACCCTCAGTATGGCTTGAAGATGATCATCATTAAGTCTAGACCTGTACTTTGACTTATTGAAGTCCTAGGGAAAAAAGTGGGGGAACTCACTCAAAACTTCCATTCCCTCACCTAAAAAAAAGGCGTATATATGTATAAATAAAACACCCCAACCCCACTCCAGTCACATCAGTCTGTACCAGTCTGTATCTACCTATAATATATATAAAGGCTGATTTATACTTCTGCGTCAAACACCGGCGTATGCTACGGCGCTGACGCATAGCCCTTCGCCGTGGCCATCGCCGTCACTGACGTGCACCTCTCAACAAAATGTAACTACACGTCGCAACGACGCGTAGCGTAAGCTCTGTGATTGGTCGGCTTGGTAGCGCTGACGAGTCTGGGCGGGACCGAGAGCCGCGGGAATGGCGCGACGCCACGCGAACGATTGTTTACAAGTGTGGAGTACCGTGAAGGAGCTCCGGATGAACACTTCCCGCCCGTCACAGCGTCTAACAAAGGGGCGGGGTGCGTGGTGACGTCACCGGCATCCCCGCCCCTTTGTTTACAGGGCGGGCGGGGAATGCCAGTGACCGCTGTGTACGGATAGAATCAGCGGAGCGGGGAGCGCTCTCTCTCCCCGCTCCGCTGATTCTGTCAGTGTACAGCGGTCGGCGCGGGCCACAAAATATTGCACTGAGGGCCGCAAATGGCCCGCGGGCCGCGAGTTTGAGACCCCTGGTTTAGATAAAACCACTGATGCTCAAAAATGAAATATGTAGGCAGCAATTACATTATTTTATCAATAGGTGGCGACACAAACTGCCATTAAAAACTGTCACAATGATTCTTTATTTTCTACATCTAGCAATAAAACATGGAGTGAATAACTGAATTATTTATTAAAATTGAGACTAAACATAAATATGGGTTGTGCAAATGATAATGTTAGATTTCTACATTTAGCGTTATCATAAACAGTTATATTAACAGTGAATTTTTACACAGTACTGAATAGTTCACGGTTTATTAAGGCGATTATTTCTTCATTTTATTTTAAAGAAAATTACAGGCTCTAAGTTCTGTTTGTTAAAACCAAAAGTGTCTTGCAGTACTGTTTTTGTAATAAATGGAAAGCTAATTACATTCGTAATTTTGGCAGATCTGAAAAATGGTTTGATCCGTGATATAAAAATAACCATGTAATGCGATTCGTGGGATTTGTGATCCATTACACCGATATTAACAAGTGAAAGTGTGTACAGGGCCAGTAGAATCTGCAGACATTGTTTTTTTGATTTCTGCGCTGAAGTTTGAAAAGAATCTGTGGATTTTTGTGAAACAATTTTGACTAAATAGTAGCTCATTAAAACTCATTAAATTAGCACAAAAACTTTTATTTTTGGTTTAAAATGCATTAGAACCACTTGTTTTGCAAGCAAAGTAGGTCTATGATATAATCGGTTTCTCATATAATGTAAGCACTAAAAGACAGAAAATATTACTTTTCAAACTATATTGTGCATGTAATCAATAAATATTTGCATACTGCTCAATTATATTGTTAATTAATATAAAAACTGAAAAAAATCCATATTTATACACTTGCATAAGTAAAAAAGCATGAGGAAATGTTGCCAGAGGAACAATACTGATCTGTGAAATCAAGAATTTTCTAAATGATCTGTGGATTTTGGGTTTGAGAATATAGTAACTCAAAGCTGGGAAAAAAAAAATTATTTATATATATATATATATATATATATATATATATATATATATATATATATATATATATATATATATATAGTGCAAATTAAGTCTTATATTTATTCATCTTAATTGAATATATATTAAACAGAAAATATTACTCTTCAAACCTTTCTGTATTGAAAGCCATATAAAAACTGAAAAAAATATATATATTTACATACATTTAAAGAAGTAAATAGACTGAGATGTGCTCAAAAATCGTCAAATTTCTGTGGATATAGGTTGTGGGCAGGTTCTTCTTATAAAGAGATAAATCATGAAAGAGCAAACATTTAATTTAAAAGGATTTGAAATAGGTTAGTGGCACAATATAGCACATGTCCTTTCAAACATTATTGCTTACATTAAATAATTCGCTATGAGATTATTCTTAAAGTCTGACTGTCTTGTTCTTGCAGTCTTGACTTAATTCTTGAAAAATTAAGATGAATTTGATTCTGTTTGTAGAAACTGGTGACTTCCTTGCCCTGGACCTGGGAGGAACCAATTTTCGGGTTCTGCTTGTCAAGGTGTCCAGTAATGGAATGCAGAAAGTGGAGATGGAGAACCAGATCTATGCCATTCCAGAGAACATCATGAGGGGCTGTGGGTCTGAGGTGAGAAGTGACAAATGATTTATTAACCATGCTATGCACAATAAGAGTGGTATTAGATTTATTTGTAAAGTAGGACTGCACAATATATTCTTTCTGCATTAATATCGGAATATGTGCATCTTCAATAATCGCATCACAGAATCTGCAGTGTTGAACCGGTATTACAGATGGTTAGGAACCACAGTTGAAAACACGCTTGATTTGATTTGTGGAGTCATTGAAATGTTTAACCATAAACTTACCAAAACCTTTATTGTTTGAGTGACTTGAAATGCTCAAACAGTAGCTAAAAACACAGTTTAAAACAGGGGTGCCCAAACCTTTTCTTATAAAGAGCCAGACACCAAACTTGATTGAGGGCTGTGGGCTGAAGTTAAATATACCAAACTGTATTACATTAAATTTGCCATGGATAATTTCGTTCATGCATTGCCTTTTAGCAAATTGCCAAGTTAACTGCATAACGTCTTTTTATAATCAATCTGATTGAGAAAATCTAAACCTATTAACATTTCTATCATATTTCACCTTAATCACAGTGGGGAAGATCTATTAAACATTTTTGTCAGGTGTTTACCTGCATGAAATTAAAAGCTATAGATGAAAATAAAACGAATGAACAGATTTTTTAAATTGCATTCCATACATCTATACATTCCTGCATGTTCAGAGTTTTAGAAGTGTGCTAACAAGAACAATAATTAAATGCATGTGCTAGATGCCTAAAGAGGTCATGTTAATCGTTTGTCATTTTATTATATGCTGTGAATATCCTGTTTAAGTTATTTCATATACAAAATAACACAATTTTTTATTTACTAAAGTGTATAATTAACTAAACTGCTTAAAAAGACAAAGATATAAGATATGGAGCTGAATACTGTCTGGTGGAAAAAAAAAGAAATGTTGTTTTGGTGTTAGACATCTTCTTTATCCTTAGTGATGATGACTGTCTGGACTCCAATCATTGCAATTCAACCACAAGAGTCCTTTTATAAGAGTGCATGACCAAGAGGTGGAAGGTACAGTTGGAACCCAGCTGGCAGAAGATGATGAGTTGCACCTGGTTTCTCACAGCCCATGGCATTATGACTTCATAATTTCAATATGAAATGCTTGACCTGAGGAGACTTCGCCACGGTATTGATTGTCAGTCCCCTCTGGATTTTCGCAGGAGCACTTTTCACTTTCGAGAGCTTCTCAGAGTCTTGCTTCCACTTTAGTTTAATGTGAAGAGCTATTCATTTCAAAGCCCCCAATTATGCCTGCTATGATCTGTGCTTAAGATCCTTTAGCCTCCCCAAAACCTCACCCTCAAGACGGGAAAATTACGGCAACCTTTGGACTAACTTTCTGAACATTTTTGATGTAAAAACTCTTGTCTTTATGCTCTTAATCTACCTAATTAAGGATTCAGGGATGTTTTTCACGTTTCCGGGTTTCTCAGTAGTGGGAAACGTACATAGTTGGGTGAATTTAGAGCGTAGTGAATGGGAGAGTACAACACGTATTTTATTTTACAAAGCTATTTGCTGAAATAATAATGGAAAAATTCTATGATGGTGTTATTGTAGTGCTCTTTTTCTATGGCAAGGAAAGGGCCATGGATTCTTATAAATTGGATCGCACTAATTTGTATTTTAACCCCAAAAAGAAACCCATAACCTGAATTAATATAAATAATCAACAACCAATCTGGTACAAAATTACCTTTCAAAATAAATACAATAAAACGAACAAAGATACACAAACAAACGAAGTAAAGGTTTGTTTAAAAATAAAGCTTTTCGTTTTCCTTTTTTCAAACTCAAACAGAATCAACAGTTCATTTAGAAAAGCTCAAAAAAGTCCATATAAAATGAATCGGAAAAATAAATAAACCCCGTTGCAGGCCTGTGTTGGTGCTTGAGTTTATAGTGGCATAAAACACAGTTGCCCCTTCGCCCTAAGGGCAAATAAGTAACAGTTTATTCTTACCAGATCCCAGGGAGCACGTCAGAACCGGAACTACACTTCATAAAGAAATACCGGAACTACAGATCATGAGGAAATAGAGAGGAGTCGGCTGTGTGATGTGTCCAACTTTGCCAGAGGAGCCACTGAGATATCCTGGTTTCTCAGGGCGCTATCTGGAATGTCCGGGTTCGTTGATGTCTAGGACGATAATTATTCGCGAAGATCTCCGCCTTAGCAGCTAACACTATTTAGTGAACACTGTGTCACAAATAGTCCGATGAGATCCAAAAGATTAAATCACTATGCTCCAATCAGACGTATAGATCTCTCTTCCGTTCTCTTTTCGACAACTATTGGATCAAATAATCTCTCACCCCACAATACTCTTCCGGTTCTCTCATATACCTTACGGAATATTAATCTTAGGTCACCTTGCATGGGAGTCAAGGTTTTAAAACCGCCAAAATTTTATTTTATTTTAAAAGGTAGTTGTAAGATTTTTTTTAATTTATTTTTTTATTAACTTTATTTTGTTTTTGTTTTTTTGCATGACAACAGTATCTCCAGCAGAAAAGATATCCAAAGATGCCATTTAAAATTGTAAAGAAATCAGTGTTTTTGAAATTAATGAAGACAGCAGAAGTCAATGATTCAATTTCCTTAATTTAGCCCGACATTTTTACTGCGCCAAAATATTATAAATCTTTCTAAAAAATAAAATCTATTGTTTTCAAAGGCGAAAAATGTGTTGTTTTTTTTTACCCTGACATTCAAAAAGAATATATTTTAGAGCTGTGAGCACAATACCGTGATACCATGATATTTTCAAGGTTATCAAACCATCAGAATCTTATGCCAGCCTGCCTACAACCACTTTCGTTACGACACAACAGGTAAAACTTCTTAATTTAATATAAATACATAAATTCTAAAACAAAACATTCATTATACAATAAACAAATAATGAAAGAAATAAAATTATAACTAATAAGTTAATTGATAACTGGGCAGAAAAAGGAAAAAAATGTGCAAGACTGATATTGGATACCAGAAGAGAGAACATCAAATTTACTCTTCTTCCCCATAGACGCTACATTAGAAACACCTCTTTTTTTTGTAGCTTGATTCAAAGAGGGTGTAATACATACATAAATACACTACCTGGCAAAGGTCTTGTCATCGATCCCAGTTGAAAGAGCTAGTTGACTTCTAGTTGATCATTTGGAAAAGTGGCAGAAGGTAGATTTTTCTGATAAATAGTCTGTTGAAATGTATCCCAATCATCACAAATACTGTAGAAGACATATTGGAACCCCCATGGACCCAAAATTCACACAGATATCAGTTAAGTTTGGTGAAGGATAAATCATGGTTTGGGGCTATGCGAGAGATCTGCAGAGTGGATGGCAACATCAACAGCCTGAGGTATCAAGACATTTGTGCTGCCCATTACTTTACAAACCACAGGAAGAGGGCAAATTCTTTAGCTGGATAGTGCTCCTTCTCCTACTTCAGCCTCCACATCAAAGTTCCTGAAAGCAAAGAAGGTCAAGATGCTCCGGGATTGGCCAGCCCAGTCACCAGATATGAACATTATTGAGCATGTCTGGGGTAAATGTAGGCATTAAAGATGAATCCAACTGTATAGCTCAAGTTATTATTTGTCGTTCCTAAAACTTTGATAGGCGACAAGACTTTAAAGTAGTGTACATATAAATTTACATGCATTAACAAAAACTAAAAAAAAAAATCTAAATTTTAAAAACTTTAATGGTTTGAAGATGCTGATCACCGTTAAATGCTTTATAACTGTCTTGAAAAGGATCCATTAGGCCACTTTTCTGGCACTTAAACATTTTGAATTATATAAATCCATAATTAATGTAATACGTTTTAAATAATCATGAAGTTTCCTAGAACAATCGCTAAATATTCAATCACTCTGGTTCAATTCTAGTTGTATAAAACCGACGTCATTCATTCATTTTATCTTGAGGCACGACATCTTATCAAACTCCTACTACAGCTAAGTAAGGTAATGTAAGTAAATTTAGTCTGCAATCCCCCCACTCCTCAAGTTTTTTGATCACATAGTTGAATACTTGGCCAATTTCCTTGAAGCAATTATGAATCTAGAATTACTGGTTAAATTATCTGGCGAATGCTTAATTGTTATGCAAGTCCATATCCTGATCATGTTCCCTCCCCAAGCACATTTTACCAGCAGCAAAGCACACAAGTCTTAATCAGCGCTGTAATATGTATATAATCAGTTATAAGTGATGTATAATTGTTAACGAGGGCTAAAAGTGTGGATTTGTGTAATTATCAAGCAAATTTCTTTCCTGTCTGAGTTACATCTCTTATTTTTTTTCAAAAGTCAAAAATGATTAAAAGCCCACAGGAAAGATGTGATGCTATAAGAATTGAAGAATGAAAAAGTAGCCGTGTGAATGAAAAAAAAAAAAAAGCTCACTATGCAAGCAAGATCACAAAAAAACAGGTTGAAAGAAAAACCCTTTAAAAATTATGGCAAAGAGTTCTCATTTTTTACCAAAAGTACAAAGGGTCAAGGTAAAACAACTTGAAAGAAAAATGTGAAGCTGGTGTGCTTCACTAAAGCCTGATTACTATTTTTTAAGTCAATTCAAATTGAGCTTTATTGTCATTTTGATGTATGTTTGGACATCAATTGGAACAAAAGGTTGCGTCTCACGGTGCTGCATAAATGAATATAATCACAAATATGAAGACAACACTGGACAGAAGAGCTATTTTAATCCTGTACATAACTTACAGGAGCTGTAATCTAACCGTTAACTTAATGATACACAGAACCAAGGACGGTCTATACAAGTACTTTTACATAAGACAGAACAATTTTGTGCAAGATATTGAGAGATATTTAAGGTCGAATAAAACAAGTAGTGCAGCATGATTGTGTGGTACATAGGGCTGCACGATTCTGGCTAAAATGAGAATCATGATGTTTTTTTACTTAAAATCAAGATCACGATTTTCTCACGATTCTGTAGATGTAAAATAAAGGTTAACATGAGTATGAGTAATATGAGTTAATATGTTAAAGGGCCACCAAACCCCCCTGTTTCAGCAAGGTGTTTTCACATCTCTAGTTTGGAAAAAGGTCAGGAAAGTAGGCATGTCCAGTTCGGTTTAGGGGGGAGTGTCGGAGGAGGGAAAGAGCAAAAATGGGAGTTTCGGTTTGGGCACATGCTGGTTTTCACCATGGCAAAACAAACACACAGACGCAGGGCAGAAAGACAGTGGCTGTGTTTACATGGACATTAGTAATCAAATTATTTGGCAAATTAATAAATGGTGGACTTTAACTGCAGTTTGGCACTTTCATTCAGAAACATTTCATTCATGCCTCTCATGACAAACAAGATATTAGATTCGAGGAACTGCTGAAAGTGTGTAGTTTTAATGAAATGTTTGATACCACATAGCGAATGAGAGAACTACCCTCCGCGTTTCTCTGTAACTTAATGCACTTGGTAGGTAGCGTCAGAAAGCTGTGTGTGTATAGACCATCCTGTCACAAAATACGGTAAAAATCCTACACGAAGGTAATAGTTTGATTGAAGTGTTTACATGTTTACCCTTGGAGAGCTGTATTTACAGCGGATCTTTCATCCCATAATATTGTAGTGATATTAATGTTCTGTGAACTTTAGTAACTTAGAAATCATTTGGACTAAAGTCCGTCTTTAAACACTGAAAGAGTACTGCTGAAGATACAAACTAACTTTGCCATCTGAATAAACAAACAAAGACCACTGATCGCTTACTTACCAAATCTGTAGAGACAAGACAATCTACACCAACTGGAGCTGCGTCTTTATTAAAAGAAGACGAGCGGCAAATCTAGATTTCGCCTTTCCAGATGAGAAAAGCTCTCGGGTAAAAAATGTTCCTTAGACACTTTCTTGTCTTTCACTTGTTTTGGCAACACAACGTGGCATCTCTCTGCCGTCTGAACACTGTACAGGTAAAAACGAAGCTATCATGCATATTAATGAAGTTGCACCGCACACACAATAGAGCATGCTGATTGATTTGAACCAAGTCTCTCTCATGAATTAATGCTGCACACTCAGAGATATCACGATGCACTCACAGTCATTCTCCAGGCTTGCACTCGCGCTAGTGATGTTTGTTTGTAAACCAATAGCATTCAGCTGCGCGTCTAGCTCTGCCTTGTACCCTTATGTTGTGCTTGGTACCCTTTGGAAAGGGTACCCAAAAAGTGGTATGGTTCACTTTTATGTACCTTTTGACAGTGGAAACGGACACAAAGGTGTACTGAGCCGTACTCTACCACTCAGTGGAAATGGTCCTTTAAAGTGTCAGAGAGATGAAAGCATGCATTTTCTACAGGTGGATTGTCAAGCCCACTCACCTGTGTGAGGCACACTTCAGAAATGCACAATGTTTTTTCACAAGGTATAGAGTGATTGTAAGAGAATCTGGTGCAGATGTGCAAACTGGTGCAAGTGTAAGTTTTAATGGTCAGAGAGATGGAAAAGTATGTTTCTGAAAGTGGCCCACTCACCTGTATTGACTTATTTGGTGAAGAACTCAGTAGATCAGCAGTTTCTGAAAATACTACAACAAGCTTTCTGGCACCAGCAACCGCAACACATTCAGAATTGCTTAAAGCACATTTCTTCTTCATTGTGATCTAATTTGAGCTTCAGCAGTTTGTGTCTTGTCTTTGTGACCATTGAGTCTTTAAGCGGTTAAACAGGTTTACCTTAATAACGTCATTTATGAATGTGGCCAAATATGGTGTTATACAAACATATGTCAATGAAATGATGCAATGAACATTTCAGCTCTCATATTGGCATACTTTTGTATGCAACAAATGAATAATCTAAACTAAGTGGTGGATTTAAATCAATCCTGTTCCCCCCAATCTCCCCCCTCCCATTTTCTTTTTCAGCTCTTCGATCACATAGCCGAATGTTTGGCCAATTTCCTTGAAAAACTGGGCATCAAAGAGAAGAAGCTGCCTCTTGGCTTCACCTTTTCATTTCCTTGCCAGCAGACCAAACTAGATGAGGTGAGATGAGAAAGGATTAAAAAAAAAAAAAAAGGAAGTCTAAAATTAGCAACTCTTCGCCAAGAATGTCATGTTTCCATGGTTGCTCTTATTACTTTACAGAGTTTTCTGGTGTCATGGACCAAAGGTTTCAAGGCAAGTGGAGTGGAGGGGAAAGATGTCGTGAGCCTGTTAAGAAAAGCCATCAGGAAGAGAGGGGTGAGTGTGTTGGGTCATCGTGTCACGCTTTTTACATTCTTTATGCCATTGGTTTTAATGGGCTTTCTAGTACAGTCCTAACGATCTTCACTCTCCGGGAAAAAAGTACTAGCATGTACCATTTAGATACTAATGTTCTATAAATGTATACCATTAAAGGAATGGATCGCTGAAAATAAAAACAATTTACTCACCCTCAAGCCATTCTCATGTATTTGATATATATTTATTTTTTTCATCAGACTCACACTGTTGGTGTAGTTTTACATTTGCTTCCCTGCTGTATAACGGTGTTTGATAGTGAATTTTAGTTTAAAGCTAGTAAAAGTGCATAAATCGGTTGTCAAGCTTACTTAAATGGGTTAACAATTGTCTTAAGCAGTTTAAAAAAATAAATATTTATTATTTTTAAGTTGTAAACTCACTGACATTTTATGGCGGCTAAATGTGGAAGTGCGCTCATTTTTGCTATTGTTTTAGAACTTCCGGTTCAATCGCCAATGGGAGTCATGACTAGGAATAATAAACCGCAGAAAATGGTCAAACTAATTGCTCTACAAACAAGTATGTTCATGTCTATACTTAAATTAGAATAATATGATAAGAAAAAATCAATTTTAACATCTAGAAAGTAGTGGAAGTGAAAGAGACCGGAAGTCTTGAGCTAAGAAGATTCCAATGGCTGCACCTGCTCATACGTGTAGAATAAGATCAATACATCGTTTCACGGAAGATGGGTAGACATACTTCAGATAAGGCTGGGTGATGTGGCCTTTTAATGCCAATTTAAATAGATTTATTTTATTTGTTTCTTTATTTTTTCTCCCCACAGAAAATGCTTGGAATTAAAGGTTATTAGTCTACAGACCATTTTAAGAGATGTTAAAAAAAACAAACAATGGTCCCAGTTTATTTTTTGTTTTACATTTTTAATTTCTATTGCTTCCGAGAACCCAAAAAGAGCCAAATATTGAAAAATATTGTTTTGATGGCTGTTTTATCATTAGGTTATGATTGAATTGCGTCTTGTTACAGTTATGAATTAGTTTGATAACAAGCAGGAAATGTTCATGGGCCAATAACATCACCACATTGAAATGGTCTACATGGTTAATTGTAGGATTTAAAGATGATAAAGAATAAAAGCTGTCATTGAAAGATCAAATTTAACAAGATATATTTATAATTGCATTTAAGGGTACTTTCACAACTAGACTTTTGTTTCTGAACCGGTCTTGTTTACCCAGTTAGCGTGGCTTGTTTCAAACCAGTAAATTTTGCCATGTGAAAGCGAACCGCACCAAGAACAAAGAGCAACAATGTTCTGAAACGGATTAAAATAGTTACATATGAATCGATTCACAGGTGTGAGAGCACCCTTAGACTTTTTTTAAATAATAATAATAATATAAATTGAACTACGGTGACCGAGAGAGCTTAACCTGATGCAAATTAAGAAAACACAATGAGCAAATTGAGAAACAAAAGACAAGATCAGCTTGACAGGACATGTGCTGCAAATAATCCCAACCCAAACACATTTTTAAAAACACGCTGCATTTTCACACAACGCAAAAAAAATAGAACACAACGGAAATGTTTCAAGGGGATCCAGAAATGTGACTGACTCTGCTGTGCCGTGACTATTATTCAGTTAAATTGAAGGTGATTTTTGAAAGGTGAGTATTTTTTAGTTTTGTTTGTTTGTTAATTTTAATATCCTGATTCTTGTCTCTTTAGTATTTATTTGCCTTAACCATAACCTAAATTGCCGTGTTCGTAGCGTTTTAGGGTCTAGAAACATTTCCATTGTGTCGTGAGAAAGTGTAATGTAATGTGTATTTATATGGAATAATCTAGTGCACTGAGCGAGTTTGTCAGTGTTGATATTTACAGTAATGAACGTCTTTACAGCCAGGTCACGTCATTTATCCGGAAACCACAACGTTGGATTCCACCATTAGATCGGTAGTTGCTTTCATATGTGTTTATTCTCCATTAATTGTCTCCTCCATTACTTCTTGCACTAAGAAATACAAGGTGTGGTGCACAGTTTTAAATTTGCCTGTCTGACTGTATGCGTGAGTTATGGTGTGTTATTTTTTCCATTTCAAACAGCGCAACATTTCTTTGTGGCTCGTTGCCATGTTGTTTGTGTATTTCTATGGCAAATGCAGGGGGAATTATGGGAACCCAGAGGGGAACCTCAAGTGTCATGGTTAAAACTGTTTTTCTTTCAAATAAATAGATGTGAACTTCACCCTCAATTAATCAATAATTGATGCATCGTCTAGCCCTAATTTCAGTGGTACTTCCAACTGCTTGGTCCCAGTTTGATGAGCTGTTGTCCCATGTCGGCAGGAGGATTTTATACCCGTGAAACCAATAATAGGTGTTACGTTATTATGTCCCTGCTAGAGTAAGGTCACCAGCTCAAGTCTGGTTACTTACTGAAGCTAGGCAGGGCTAAGCTTCAGTCAGTACTTAGATGGGACTCATGGAAGACCACATAGGAAAACAAGGTTGCTGATGGAAGTGGTGTAAGTGAGGCCAGCAGTAGGCGCTCAGCCTGTGGTCTGTTTGAGTCTTAATGCCCCAGTATCGTGAAGAGGGACACTATACTGTCACTACACTGGCGGCCCATCTTTCAGATGAGACGTTAAACCGAGGTCCTGACTCTTTGCTCTTTAAAAATCCCATGGCACTTCTCATTAAGAGGAGTGTAACCTGTGTGTCCTGGCCAAATTCCCTCCATCGGCCCTTTCCAATCATGTCATCCCAATCTTCCCCATCTACTAAACTGGCTGCATCTGTCCCTCCACTCCACCAATAGCTGCTGTGTGGTGAGCGCACTGGCGCTGTTGTCTTGTGGCTGCTGTTGCATCATCCAAGTGGATGCTGCACACTGGTGGTGGTGTGGAGAGACCCCCCTCACAATTGTGTAGCGCTTTGAGTGTATGGCCATACACAATAAATACGATATATAAATACACATTACATTACATTACAAGCTCCTGATTGGTTACACGGCGTGAGTGCCCGCCAAAGTTTAGATTTTTAAACTTGAGTGATTTGTGCAGCATGTCTAATTGTGTCTTTGCTTGACATGTAAATCAAGTGGTACTAGTGGTACTGCGTGCTAACATATAGCACCAATGTGCTCACGGCGACCCGAGTTCGAATCCCGGCTCAAGGACCTTTGCCGATCCTTACACTCTTTCTCATTTTTCCCCAATGCTTTCCTTTTTGAATTCTTTACTTTCCTGTCATAATAAAGGTGAAAAACCCCTAAAAAAGTTATATACTCTACAACGTTATACAGTAATGCCAGTTTACTCATTTGTTGCTATTTTCTGTGGTAAACTGTGTGTAAGTGAATAAGGCTTGCATCATACGCAATTCGCTTTACTTGTCAGTCATGCATAATATGCATTCACAACCTGTTGGAAGTCAGTAATTGATGTTTATCCTTTTAAAATTGTAAATATTTTTTGTTATAAAAACACGTTGATCAGATTCATAACTAATCCGTGTAGTTTGATTATGGATTTATGTGCTTTTGGAAGCTTTAAAATGAAAGACCCTATGCAACACCATTATGCAACGTGGAAGGGCCAGCATACAATTTAAAACTACTCCAATTGTTTGTCTGACTGAAAAAAAGTCATATGCTGTACTGTACAATGAGTATAGCTTGAGGGTTAGAAAATGATGGGGTAATTTTATTTTTGGGTGAGCTATTTCTTTTAAGGCACCAATATGCACCATTTAGGGGCAAATGAGGAACAAAGGTGCACCCCAGTGACAGCTTTTGTACCTTTTTGTCTGAGAGTGAAACTGAGGAAAGAGCTTTTGAGCTTGTTTTGTGTCTTACTGTGTTTTTGCCTAACATTTTTGGAGGTTTGTTAAATAAGTCCATTAGTTAGATGTGAGTTGTCAATTTTAAAAGTTATGGAGTTTTTTTTTCTTAATGAATGAATAAAAAAAATACAACGACTATAAACAAAATTGATGAAATACCTTTGTTTTGTGAATCAACATAAATTAAATTCTGAAAAATAATGTGATGCCGAAAATTCAGCTTTGCCATCACATGAATGAATCTCAAAATGAAAAAATCTAATTGCTAAAATACTTTTCTACTTTTGTTCATTTATTCATTCATTTTCTTCTCGGCTTAGTCTCTTTATTAATCCGGGGTTGCCACAGCGGAATGAACTGCCAACTCATCCAGCATTTGTTTCACGCAGCGGATGCCCTTCCAGCCACAACTTATCTCTGGGAAAACTAATGTTGTTGTTTTGATTGAATAAATGCAGGTCTTGGTGGGCGTTTTCTTTCAAAATTGTAAAAATATTCATCTTTTCAGTGATTTACAATTTTTATATTAGATATTTGGTCAATTATATGCATCTCATTTTATAATTTCAACAATTTAAACAATTATTAATATACTCTGTTGGGAGTTATGATATGGCTGAATTTTTAATGATTTATAAAGATTTGCGATATACTCGTACATGTTGTTACTTGCAACATGAAAACCAATTAACGCTTTCAATTAAACGTCAATGTGCAGAATGATTAAAAATCATAATCCTAATCTTGAACAAAAAGAGAGTAATAAAAAAGAAGACGAGCTAATTTGATTTCAGCTTGTGTAAAGAAGTTGTTAGTTAACGTCTCCAGTAATTAAAATGGTTCTTTATTGGCAGATGCAGGAAGCAGGAGTTTGAATGTTGCTGTAGGGCACTCATTTCTTCATACATAATTTTTTTTTATATAAGCCAACATTTATAAATGTCATGTTACTGGTTATGCTCTAGCCTCAGGAATGGTATTTTATGACAACAGAGCTGCTGCATTATTAGATTAGCAAAGAAGTACCGGGATAAAAGTTTGGATATGAACACTTTTGTCTATGGTAGACATCAAAACAGAGCAAATTATATTTTGAAAGTAAACTGAGAGAAACCAAACATGACGCTGCTGACAGGTGTCACTGCTTAAAATTGCTTAAGGGTTTTCTGAGTTTAAACTTTGTTGTAAACATTTCGTGTGGTGCAATTAGGTGCCAATTTTACTATCATCAAGTGTTTTTTTTTAAAGATATTTGAATGCCTCAAAATATTTGGATATTTTCTGGCCTGTAAAAATAATTAATTGAAATCTAATTAAAGTTCTGACAATCTTAGTTTTTTTATTGTGTTGCTTAAATGGACCAACAATTCTGTCAGATTCTGTTGGATAATTGTGCAATCTCTCTTTTAAACAATAAATAAATAAATAAATAAAGATCCTCAATGTATACACCATCAAGCAGCTCTTTAACAACATCGATATTTTGATAGTTTTAAGTCTTTGTCTATTAATATTTAAATATTTTTTAATTTGTATGTTTTTTATGTATTTGACAGTTTGACAGCTTTACTGATATTTAAGCAGTTCTCTAAAAACACTGAAGTATTGAGGGAATCTTAAACATAGGCAGTTTGAAATTATCTAATGATAACTTTTCTAAACAAAGAATGAATTTATTTATTTGGCTGTTTTGCATTTGAGTTAGGACAGTTGACTGCAAACGAGGTGTGGAGAAAAGAGTGATATTGTAATTCTTTTACAAATAATCCTAAGTATTTTTAACCTAGAAACAACTGTTTTATAGTATTCTTATTAGGAACAATAACAACAGCAACAGCCATAACAACAACAAAATTCATAACAACAGCAACATCAGCAACAACAATCATAACATGAATAACAACTGCAGCCATAACGACAACAATCATAGCAATAATATTAACAACTACAACAACCACAACAACAATAGTGACAGTCATAAAACAACAATAATTTTAACTACAATAATCGTAACAACAATAATCGTAACGACAACCATAGCAATAATAAACCACCACAACTATGATGACAATCATAAAACAACAATCCTAACAACAATAATAACAACAATCACAGCAATAATAATAACCACAAGAACAATGACAACAATCGTAATGACAACAATCATAACAAATCATCCTAACAACTACAACTGTAACAGCAATGCCAATCATAACAACAATCATAGCAATAACAATAATTATAGCAATAAAGCAATAATCATAGCAATAATAACAACCACAACAAACATAAAACAACGACTGTAACGACAACAACAATAATCGTAACAACAACAACAACAACAATAATAGTAACAACGACAATAATCGCAACAACAGCAATCATAACACTCATAGCAATAACAACAATCTTAACAATAAAACAGTAATCATAGCAATAATAACAACAATGATGACAATCATAAAACAACCGTATCAACAACAACAACAACAATAATAGTAACAACAATAATCGTAACAACAGCAACAATCTCAACAACAACAGCACTCATATCAACAATCATAGCTATAAAAACAATCATAGCAATAATAACAACAAAAATTGTAACAACAATAATCGTACCAACAACAACAATCGTCAATCATAACAACAATCACAGCAATGATAATAACAACCACAAGAATAATGACAGCAATCACAACAACAAATCATCATAACAACAACAATAACAATTGTAACAACAACGCCAATCATAGCAATAGCAACAGTCATAGCAATAAAACAATTATCGTCGCAATAATAACAACGACGACAATCATAAAAGAACAACAACTGTAACGACAACAACAATCATAACAACAACAATAATAGTAACAACAAAAATAATTGTAACAATAATCGTAACAACAGCAACAATCGGAAAAACAACGTAATCATAACAACAATCATAGCAATAATGACAATAATCATAGCAATAAAAACAGCAATAATCGTAACAACAGCAACAATCGGAAAAACAACGCAATCATAACAACAATCATAGCAATAATGACAATAATCATAGCAATAAAGACAACAATAATCGTAACAACAGCAACAATCGTAACAACGTCAATCATAACAACAATCATAGCAAAAATAACAATAATCATAGCAATAAAAACAACAATAATCGTAACAACAGCAACAATCGTAACAACGTCAATCATAACAACAACAGTCATTGCAATAATAACAACAACAACAATTTCAACAATCATAAAGCAACAATAGTAACGACAACAATTGTAACTACAACAATTGTAACAACAACAACAACAACAATTGTGACAACAACGAGAATCATAACAACAATCATAGCGATAACAACAATCATAGCTATAATTACAATAATCACAGCAATAATATTAACAACCACAACAACATTTGACAAAAATGATAAAACAGCAATTTTAAAAGCAGCAATTGTAACAGCAATCGTAACAACAGCAATCATAACAACAATAATGGCAATAACAACAACAATCAAAGCAATAATAATCATAACCACAATATTAACATCAACAATGATGACAATCATAAAACAAACATAACAACCGCAATTATAACAACGATCATGGCAATAACAATAATCATAGCAGTAATAAGAATCACAACGACAAAAGTCATGAAACTACAATCATAACAACAACCATGACACTAATGATAGCAATAATCATAGAAATAACAATAATCATAGTGATGATGATGTATTTTTTATATCTTCGTAAGGTGTAGGCACTTCTAGCAGCCATGCTAACCAGCCGATCCTCAAGGCTATTTTGCTTTAACCATCACCCTTTATAACCCATTATATCCCACTACAACACGCAGCTTGACATGCATCACTATTTTACCTCTCACAAGTGTTTCAGGTTGCTTCAAGGACCAAGCATGTATTGGATTTTTTTTTTCTCTTTCTCTGCAGGACTTTGACATTGACATTGTAGCAGTGATCAATGACACCGTTGGCACCATGATGACCTGCGGTTACGATGACCATCACTGCGAAATTGGCCTCATTGTCGGTGAGTCAACAGTCTTTCGTTTGCACTTATATTCTCACTGAAATCAGTGGGAAAATATCAGTCAGGGTGTCGGTGATATTGTCAAGCAAACTGATGTGCTTGGTGTGAACGAAAGGTGCTTTGTTTAAACATGGACCTTTTTGTTCTGCCGTTTATTTAGCAAAATGGTTGAGGGAACACTGGAGCACGCACTTCAGACATTTAATAGCATGTCAAGGTCTATTATTATGGACTAAGAAAATTATTTTCGGTGTCATCTTGACAGTTCCTAATCCTTGCGCGCCTCTACGTGAGCTAATTGTTTTCATTCATTTTTCCCAATAGTCTGTGAAATGTGCGTAATTGTAGAGGCAAGAGCAGACGTCCTTGAGTCTTTCACTTTTTCTGCTTCGGATATTATACACTCTCTCTTTTACAGCAAGAACACAACTCTTTAGGATGTTTTTCACTTTTTTTTTTTTTTTTGCGTTGATTTGTTGTAATATACAGTTGAAGTCAAAAGGATGATTCGAGTTCTTTTTCAAATGTTTTTTTAAGTGCTTCTTATTATTTTTTAAGCTTATTAGTTTAATTAATTTAAAATAACGTATATATTTTGTCCTTGCCATAGAGGCAGGGCTTAACTAGAGTAATTAGGTGAACTGTACAAGTTTAGTTAACTGGGCTAATTATTGAATAACTGGTTTGTTCTGTAGCCAATCAGATTAAATTATTTCTTAAAGTGGCTGATAATATGGACCTGTGATGATATGGAATTGTTTTAAAGCACCTAAAAGCAGCTTATTCCAGGCAAACTAAAATAAATAAGACTTTAGACTCTAAATAAGACTCTAGAAGAAAAAATAAATATAGGAATACAGTGAAAATGTCATTGCTCCATTAGGATATATATAAAAAAAAAACATTCACATGAAGAAAATTTCCACTCTAGTGCATATACATTTAATATCAGAATTATTAGCTCTCCTTTGAATACTTTTTTCTTTTCCTAAATATTTCCCAAATGATGTTTAACAGAGCAAGGAAATTTTCCCAGTATGTCTGATAATATATTTTTGGTAACACTTTACAATAAGGTTCATTAGTTAATGCATTTACTAACATGAACTAATCATGAGCAATACATGTACAGCATTTATTAATCATAATTGAACATTTACTAATGCTTTATTAACAACCAAGTCCATGCTTGTTAACATTAGTTAATGCACCATGAGTTAACATGAACTAACAATGAACTACTGTATTTTCATTAACTAACGTTAACTAACATGAACAAATACAGTAGTAAATGCATTGTTCATTGTTTGTTCATGTTAGTAAATGCATTAATTAACATTAACTAATGAACCTTATTGTAAAGTGTGACCATATTTTTTTCTTATTTGTTTTATTTTGGCTTGAATAAAGCAGTTTTAAATTTTTTAAAACCCACTTTAAGATCAATATTATTAACCCCTTTAGGCTATATTTTTTTCTGTAGTCTACAGAACAAACCATCATTGTACAATAACTTGCCTAATTGCCCCAACTTATTACCTTAAATATTTAAACTATTAAGTTTATAAATGTTGAAAAGATCTTCTCTCCATTAAACAGAAGTTGGGGAAAATAAGGGGGGCTAATAATTCTATTAATTATGACTTCAACTGTATTATAAATCCAAAGAGTAACACAAAAAAAAACAAACAAATGAAATGTCAAAAGGGCACCTAAGTTACTCTTTTTTTCAAGATTTAAGATCTCCAGAATGTGTCTGTAAAGTTTTAGCTCAAAACAGCCATCAGAATATTTATTAAACTTTTTTTTAAATTTAGGTTGTTAGGACATTGAAGCCGCTTCTGTTGCCTGTGCATTTATTGCAAATGAGCTAGTTTACCCTGCCCACCATTCCCACATGCGTGTCAAAGCCACAGAGATCGCTCTAATGGGCAAACCAAAAAATTAAGCAGATCTCCCTTACTACAGTTAAAACTTTCCCAGCAGTTTTTGATATATTTGTTGTGGAGTTGATCCAAGCCTTTCTGCAACAATGAGTCCCACACAATGTTGTTACAAAGTTCACACACACACACACACACACACACACACACACACACACACACACACACACACACACACACACACACACACACACATTTATCTTTGCACTGTTTTTGCACTGCAAATGTGACAGAATACACATTAACATACAATGCTGTTGAGACATGTATGTTAATGTACAAAATAAATTTGATTTACGTCCACAAACTGGGATTGAAGCAACTTGTGATGAATTACAGCAATTTTATAACAAACATGCACTGTTTTAAAAACGTTTAACTTGTAAAACTCCTTGAGGTGCTGCTGATCACAGAGAGCTGAACAGATCAGTTGCTTTGCACACATCCTGTCTTGTTAATATGATTATATGCATTACTACGGAGACATGTTAATATGAGGCTGTGGTGGGCCTTAAAAAGGGAGGGGTTTGGATCATGTTTTTATGTCAGATTATTTAAAAAAGAGACTTACTTTGTTTCTATCACTCCAATATGACTGTGGACACACTATACCTACACACAGTTCTGTTCGAACAGCTTCCAAAAGATTTTCATCATAGGTGCCCCTTAAATGACTATCAATGACAAATGAAAATTAATATAGCAGGCAAATCAAAAATAATAATAAAAAAAATACACAAATGGTTGAAAATCCATTCAGATAAAAAAAAAAAAAAAAAACGATTACGTAATCAAACTTTGTTTATTATGAACTCGCATTGTAAATATACATTGGACAAACACATTAATACACATTTAAAACAATAAAGCAGTTAAATTTTATTTATTTATAATTGGGATTAAGGGAGCGATTTGTTTGTCCAGTCATTATACTTTACTTCTTAACCCTCTGGGGCTGAGGGTGTTTTGGGGCTCTGGAGAAGTTTTGACATGCACTGACATTTGTGTTGTTTTCAGTATCCTAAAAACATATTAATGGCTTAAGTGTGATAACACTGTAAACAGCAGTAATACCCTACAATAATACCCAGACAGCATGTTTGTATGTGTTTGTGTTTTTGAGAAAGAAACATTTATGCGTGATTGGTAAAAAACTAAAATTTTAAAGTCACTGAAACAAGGCCGTGAAACACACAGAGAACATTTGTGCACAAGACTTTTGAGAACTGTATTTGGTAGTCTAGTGTTTTTCCTTCAAAATGATGTGAGAATCATCTTGTTCACTTGCTCACAGAAAACAATATAATAAATTAAAAATTCTAAGTCACTTTTTGAGTGAAATTGGTTTATGCGAGAAGGTGTGAACTCTCATTACTATGCAGTAAGTCACACCTGAGAAGACAAAGACCTGCATAATGAGCTGCATAATGAGCCATCAGACAGGTATGTGACTAGGAGGGAAGAGTTTCAAGAAGGAATCAGAGGAAAGTTTATTTACTTTTTGTTTGCAGTTTATTTAAAATATGTTAATCACACAAAATAACTGGAGATACACTTGTGAGAGTCAGTACACTCTATAAAACTCTGCAAACTTTTAAACTTACACAGCAAATCTACTGATTTTAATTTTTATTTTTTTTTTGTAAATGAAGTGTTTTGTTGCAAAATTAGATTTATCCATTTTGAGAAATGTTGGTTATTTGACATTATTATTTAAGACATCAACAGTCAGGTTCATTCACAATTTTATAAATTAAACTATTACTTGAGCTCAGTGAAGTGCAGGAACACAATATTTTATTCTTTAAATCCAGGATATTTTTATTTAACTTTGTCTATAAATAGTTTATAAATAAGTCAAAAACATGCCGAAATGCAACGTATTATTTTAACATTGTCAAACATCTTAAATTGGTTAAAAACAATACATTATAATATATGGAATAGTATATACAAAGTTTGAATTATAATAATAAGATTCTGAGTTAGTTTTGGTAATCTCATATTAGAGCAATGTTATTTTAAAGAATGATAATTAATACATATTAATAAAAATTACTGTGAGCAAAAGAAAGCAGGTGAAAAACACACCATGTGCGATTAATGAAATCTTTTAAACAGTCGCGTGCATCACAGCAGCTTTTGGCGCAAGTGATCATCCTCTCATTCGGTATTCACAGTAATTATTTAAAGAATAAACTTACAAAGGACACTTAGAAATGTAACCTTGCAGACAGGTATCCTGTGATGGGGAGCAGCGCAGGAAAAAGGCAGTATTTCATTGTAACCGCTGGCCTTCTTCTTGACATCAGCGGAGACTGACAGACGCAAGACCACTTGGTTCACTTTTGTAGCGTCTTTAAACATTTAGTGACGTTGAAGGCTACATCTTCATCTAATAGTTTGTCGGAATGACATAGACCAACATTACTCTCATTACTGAGCAAACTCGGAGTACTTCTTCTCTACTTTAGCTCTCTTTGCCACTGGTCCTTTTCCTCTGTTGTTTTCACATCTGGATTTACATATGAAGCGCGCTTACTGAGAGGCGGGACCACGCTGCTGTAATGAGGCGATATAGGAGAATCCGTACCAGCCCTTACTTTTATACGGATTACATAAAAAGAGATCATTTGTTTTCGACTTGAATTGGTTAATGCAAAAGTAGACATATCAAGCTTTATATATATATGTCATAAATCATCATCTTTGTTGACTATTTGCCGAGATTCCTTTCATTTTAGTGACATGTTTTTCTGACCACAGTCTGCTTGTGTCTTCAGACGCTTGTAATAACAATGCCCCGTGGGCGTGGTCGCATTAAAACTAATGAGATAAGACTGAGAAATTAGACATAGCGTTGGTTTCATACCGATTACTTTATCAAGCAATGTTTGTTTTCAACATGCATAGCTGTGTTTAAAAGTAGCCACTTTAAGCTTTCTAGAAATACATTTCTCATCTGGTTGTGTTTTGTATTCGCGGAGTTTTAGCGCATTTTACCGACGCGTTTCTAAAAACAATTCACGGAGAGAGAAAAGACAGAATGCCTACACTGTTTGTTTTCCATATTTTGCAAAAGCACACACGTTTGTTGTTGTTGTGAGTGTACACAACAAAAAGATGACACATAACAGATTCAATTGATGTATTGATCTTATCTGTACGCTCAAAACTGAAAGTGTAATTTAAGTTCATTTCAGCAGTTTGACGCCACCACAGGTCAAAACGCGTATACGCGGTCTTCGACCCCAGAGGGTTAATGAAGTCTTTAAAACCGATTGTCTGGCTATTTTTCTTTAGAATGTTTAAGACACATGTTAATGAGAACAATAATTGTGTACCCTCTCGTAATCATGCAAATAGAGAAAATCCTCTATAGTTGAAGACAGCTGGTATATTTTGAATCATAAGGCAGCGCTGGGGGACTTCAGAAGGGTTTAATGGTTGTTGGGCTAATAAAACAAGCTTACTTGAGGCTTACCCTGCCATATTCCACAAAGCGTAAGCTGTTGAGTGTACATTTTGAAATGTAATTAAAAATCACGAAGAACTAATGAAGTATATTCCCATGTCAACAGCTTTTGAACAAGTGTATTTATTATTTTTGGATTTTCAGGAATCTGTTGAGACACTGCTTAAAAAGTTTGAAAGAGAATAGCATTTAGTTAGCATTTAGCTTCGTTTGTTTGAATAAACAATGATTTTGGCTGGAAAATGTGGGAAAAATACAGCCAATACCCACATAGCAGGCCATTTCATGTGCAGTTCACCCAAGATGAACCCTTCTATTGTTAATGTACTGTAACTCAGATCAACAAAGATGTTTTTTTACTGGACATTTTTGCCAAAACAACAAACTTCAGTGATTTAGAAAAGAACAAGGCCTGTTCAAATGTATCTTTGTTTAGCATGTATATTGTGAAATTTGCCATATATGATAGTATACTGTATGTTGACTCAACAGACTTGTGTATGTTTGTAATGAGGCAACAGACACATGCAAACCGCAGAGTATAAGCATTTAATGTACATTCATGCATTGCGTCATACCACACAGCTCTAATGGTGTGTTCACACCAGACACAGATGACACGTCAAGCGTGAGTGATTTACGTTACGTTAAGTCAATGCGAGTGATTTACGTTACTTTAAGTCAATGCAAAGACTTGAATTGACATCCTGCTGCAATATTCACTGGAGTGAGGCGGCGCTAATGACGTGATTTGCATAAATGAAATGAATGAATTATTCGTTTTGCACATTTGACACGCTTAACGGGCGAAATGCATTAATCGGAGTTTGAAAATCTGAACTTTGGCTGGCATTTGCACCGTGTTAATCAATCAGGAGCTTGCTTTAGTATTGAGATGAATATAATGTAGTGCCTGTTTTTGTTGTCATGAGGGGAAATCCTTTTGCCGACACTGGACAACAGCTCATCAAACTGGGCTTGGGTCAGTCAAAAGCATGGCTGAAAGCTGCCAGTACAGTTTCTGGAAGAGTATATGAACTCACAGAGCTGGGTGCACCTCTGAAAGGACTAAGTGGACTTAGAAACGGCGCTGATTAAATCTATGATGTTTTTCAGCCTTCCTAAAGCACATAGAACACTGGGCAGATAGAAGCCCTGCCCCTGACTCGTCTATCCGCATCTATTGTGAATTGAATGTCACCTGAGAATGAAGCGAGTTTGCTGTGTGAATCTATAAACTTAAAATGTACATGCATCTATTAAAGCGCCAATTGCACGATTTGTTTGCAGAAGTCGCGTCTAGTGTGAACACCATTACTATGACTTTTTCTTGAGTGAAACTACACCAATAAACATTCTACTTTTAACAAACTGCCTATTTAGATATTATAGAACAATTTAACTTATTGTTTCAATACATTCTAAACATGTTCTTTTGAATGTCAAAATTCTTGTAGCCATATATGTTAATTTTACGAATCTAAGGAACATTTTCAATAAAATATTCTCTGATGTTGTACTGAAGAGAAACCATATTCTGTCTGTGGGATTGCAGGAGGGTTATTGAATTAGTAGCAGATTTTAAAATTTTTTTTGCTTGATTGATCTCTTTAACCCTTTCACTGTCTCACCAAGAAAAAAAATGGACTCCTAATGTCGCTAGTTACCACACTAAATGCATCTTTTTTTCAACACATACCATCATTAAAAAATATTAGCCTCTACCAAATGATTGATATGTCAGTTTATGGTAAAAGTACTAGAATTAATACATGCATATATTATAAAAAAATCTGAAAATATGAAGTGTACGACCAATTTATTTAAAAACATAATCAAAATAAAACATTTTTGAACACTAAATCATCTTTTATTTTTTGAAGTATGCCATAAAATATTTCAGATTCTCATTTAACTTGTTTTCTTGTTTTTATTTATTTATTTTTTTCAAAAAATTAAGTGTAGTAGTGCAACAGGATTATGGTTGTTGGATTTTTGTAAACCAGCAATGCTGTAAGCCATTATTTAAAACAGTCATTCTTTAGATGACTTTAACAGTCATTATTTAAAAAAAGTCAAAATATGGTCAACCATTTGGTAGAGCAGGCAGTTTATGGGTCTCTTTTCATCTGTGTAGGTGTCTAAAAAGAGATTTCGCAATCACAATAATGATTTGGCAGAAATGTAGTATTTGTCACCAGGATTATGCTCATAACAGACACACCCAACATGCATAATAGCTTTGGCATTTGCATGAACTTCCCAGTTTTGTTATCTGCTTTAGTTGTAGTTCACATACGCAAAGCAAAGAAAACTGATAACCGTCAGCTTTATCAAGGAGGTAATGATGGATTTGTACCACTTCACACTTGGCTAGACATTTCAATTATTACCCCCTCCCCCCATTGGATGAGAGATATACCAGATTGAGATATATATATACCAGTTTGCGAGAAATTATTATTCATTTGCGGGCATTTGGGAGTCTCTGTGCACTTGCAGGATACTCCTAGTCTTAGCAACTGGATGAATGTAAAGGAGGATTAGGCAAAATTGTTTCTACTCTATAACTAATGTTCTCAACTCACAGCAATAAAACTTTACAATGAGTGCAACAGTTTGTATTCAATAGTTTATTATTATAATTTTTCATTTTCCATATCTGCAATTCCTGTATTTTGGCATTTTTTTGCAGTCCACTTAGAATCCAACATGGAAATCAATGTTTTCTTTATTGGCATTGATTGTTTTGAAATTTAAATGTCATTAACATGCCTGTGTTTTAATTTCTGTAATAAATAAGGCTGTCAAGCATGGATCTTGATGGTTTATTGTGGGTATGTTGTTTACATGAAGAAATCTGTGTTACAAGTTAAACAAAAATTCTATTAAACAATTATATTTTAAATTTTAATTCTAATAAACAATTATATTTGAACTTCAATAGTTTTTATCTTGCGTTTACATTAATTTTACATTTGAATAGCCAAAATTACAAGTTTCAGTATTTTAAATGCAATTAATCGCGATAATTTTTTTAAAAAAGGTGCGATTAATTAGTTAATTTTTTTTATCGATTGACAGCACTAATATATATATTTATATTTATATATATATATATAAATTATATATTTATATTTTTTGGCTTCTGTGAAAAATACATAAGCGTTGTATCTTTGTTAGATTAAAGTTATTTTATAACGCACAGCTGATGCAAATATTAAAACTGATGTCAATTTTTATTTATCATATTGGCTTTTAAAGCAGTTTCCTTTCTACATTATAATGACAAAAGTGTGAGATGTCCTCACACATAAGTGTGAGTCTTTTGCGCCTGCAATCAATTCATGTAATTCATTATTGCTTGACATTGCAACTTGCTATTATCAGTACAAAATATATTTAAACATATATGTATGCATCAGAAACGTTTATTTTTGTTGTGTGTTTTACAAATGCTCAACTGCACGATCTGAACACCACGGCCCTACACTGACAAACAGAGATCTGCACATAAGCTGCTATGATCTGATTCTAAACACGAGTGAACCAAAGCTGTTGTTTGCTTGCTATAATCAAATAAAAGAGACAAATTGCAAAAGTTGAAAAATGACATCTTTCTGCCAAATTGTAAGTTCAGCAATTTTCAAGTCCAGCTTCGTGTTGCCAAATGTTGTAACGCAGTTTTTGGCTACTCTTTCTTTTTCCCCTACGTCTTACTCATTTAAAAATTAATTTAAATATAAATATACATTCACCGGCCACTTTATAAGGTACACCCATCCAACTTAAGCACAAATTTCTAATCAGCCAATCACATGTCTGCAACTCAATGCATTTAGACATGTAGACGTGGTCAAGACGAGCTGCTGCAGTTCAAACTGAGCACCAGAATGGGGAAGAAAGGTGACTTTAAACGATGCATGGTTGTTTGTGCCAGACAGGCTGGTCTAAGTATTTCAGAAACTACTCATCTTCTGGACTTTTCACGCACAACCATATCTAGGGTTTACAGAGAATGAGCTGAAAAAGAGAAAATGTCCAGTGAGCAGCAGTTCTGTAGGCACTAATGTCTTGTTGATGCCAGAGGTCAGAGGAGAATGGCCAGACTGGTTCCAGCTGATAGGAAGGCAACAGTAACTCAAGGAACTGAAGTGATTTGTTAAAACCAAGGTGCATCTCTAAACACACACTATACATCCAACCTTGAGGCAGATGGGCTACAACACCGGAAGACCACACCGGGTGCCACTCCTCTCAGCTAAGAACAGGAAACTGAGGCTACAATTTGCACAGGCTCACCAAAATCGGACAAAAGAAGATTAAAAAAATGTTGCCTGGTCTGATGAATCTCGTTTTCTGCTGCAACATTTAGATAGGGTCAGAATTTGGCGTCAACAGCATAAAAGCATGGATCCATCCTGCCTTGGATCAACGATTCAGGCTTCTGCTGGTGGTGTAATGGTGTGGGGATATTTTTTGCCACACTTTGGGTTCTTTAGTACCAATTGAGCATCATGCCAATGCCACAGCCTACCTGAATATTGTTGCTGACCATGTCCATACCTTTATGACTACAGTGTACCCATCTTCTGATGGCTACTTCCAGTGGGATAACATGCTATAAAGTGCAAATCATCTCAGACTGTTTTTTTTTAACATGACAATGAGTTCACTGTACTTTAAATGGCCTCCACAGTCACCATATCTCAATCCAATAGACCACCTTTGGGATATGGGGGAACCATGGACGTATAGCCGAAAAATCTGCAGTCAATATGGACCAAAATCTCTGAGGAATATTTCCAGTACCTTGTTGAATCTATGCCACAAAGGCAGTTTTGAAGGCAAAAGGTGGTCCAACCCAGTAGTAGTGGGGTGTATCTAAAAAAGTGGCCGGTGAGTGTAAAATGTCTTCGTAAGGACACCAGCGATCCTCTAAAGTAATGTCTGAATGTGTACAGTTGAAGTCAGAATTATTAGCCCTCTTCGAATTTTTTTCTTCTTTTTTAAAATATTTTCCAAATGATGTTTAACAGAGCAAGGAAATTTTCACAGTATGTCTGATAATATTTTTTTCTTCTAGGAAAAGTCTTTTGTTTTGTTTCGGCTAGAATAAAAGCAGTTTTTTATTTTTTAAAAGCCATTTTAGGGACAAAATTATTAGCCCCTTTAAGCTATTTTTTTTCTTCATAATCTACAGAACAATCTACTGTTATACAATAACTTGCCTAATTACCCTAACCGGCCTAGTTAACCGAATTAATCTAGTTAAACCTTCAAATGTCACTTTAAGCTGTATAGAAGTGTCTTGAATATATCTAGTAAAATATTATTTACTGTCCTCATGGCAAAGAGAAAAGAAATTATCAGTTATTAGAGATTAAAAGAGTTATTAAAACTATTATGATTAGAAATGTGTTGAAATAAAAAAAAATCTTCTCCCAGTTAAATTGAAATGGGGGAAAAAACAAAAACAAATAGCAAGCGGTCTAATAATTAGGGGGGCTAATAATTCTGACTTAAACTATGTATGTGTATCGGTATTATATATTATGGCATTATGTTATGAAAATGCATATACTTAATGTACATTTCTGATTATGCTCTGCATGGAGCTTCAGGATAAAAGTTTTTTTGGCCATATTTAAATTTCAGATAATTTAATGGAAACACTTGTACATAATGGTAAGTTAAAAATGTAATAGGAAACTAGTCCCTCCAAAATTCTTAATATAATACAATCATTTCATATTCATCCTGCATAAAGCAGTTCATAGAAATCTGCTTGTGAGAAAGTGTGGGAACCCTGTTTGAAGTGTCACACAAACCCTTTTTTACTCAGCATGGGGTGGTTCTTTTCATGTATTGTAGTAACTGTCGAACTTCAAAACTGCTAGTTTTCAAGCCTGTCAGGATTTAATCATTTATTTATTTCCAACAGCCTTTATTAGGACACTGGTATTTTGGACTGGTTACAAATGTAACCAGGCGCTCCTTAAAAAATGTTGCAACATGTTACTCTACCAACCTGTAATCTTCATTGTAAACACATGAGGTGTATTTTACAGGGACAGGCACCAACGCGTGCTACATGGAGGAGATGCGGCACTTGGAGCTGGTGGATGGTGATGAGGGCCGCATGTGTGTGAACATGGAGTGGGGCGCGTTCGGAGATGACGGTGCCCTGGATGACCTCCGCACCGAGTTCGACCGGGAGATCGACGCTGGCTCTCTCAACCCCGGCAAACAGCTGTGAGTGACAGTTTGAGCCACTCCTGGCACTTCTTTTGTTGACACAGAAAGCCATTGAAGCCTTTCTCCCTGTAGGGCAGCGGAGTCAGCCGGTTGTACAACTAGGCAATTACGGAAGCAGGTAACAGGGTTGTTGTCACCATGGGCACATACAGCCACAAGAGGATTGTTGCATACACGTTTGTCCTTGGGAAGCAGTTTTGAACCAGCATACGTTCCTGCTAGAAATGGAGTCATTAGATGAACTCTTACACCATCATTAACAATGCATTAGCTTGCTTTCCCATCAGATCTCCTGGGTCTCTGAAGTTTTAAAGCTGCTGTTCTTAACCTAAAGTGTTGCAGCTCCACAGGCGGTTTCATATCATTGTTAAGAAGCAGCAATTTAAGAGCTTAAGGGATGCAGATCTGAAATCAAATACCATGATGCTATGAGTGCCTGTGGCTGAGCTCTCCAATGGCTTTCATTGATGGAGTCCAGCAACTGATTTCCTGATTTGATTTGCTCCTACATATGCACTATTGTCTTTGCAGAGCTTCTTTTTCTCAACAGAAAATTGAACTTTGCTTCATTGATTTTGAAGCTTCTTTGATTGCAAATCGAATCTCTAATTGTGTAACGCACAATAATCTTTAGTGAGACCTTCGTTTTTTGGTCTCAAGTTGACTTAATGTAATTTCTCGTTGTTCACTGAGGTTATATAGTAATATGGCATTTCTTTAAGGTTGAAAGCCAGTGCTATTGTTCTTCTGGATACTCTGCTCTCTTAAGGGAACATTGAATGTTGAGACTAGATTTTGAGATTGAGTACTGTAAACATCTTCACATTCCCATGGTTGAGAGTTTTATCTGCCCTGTGGAAAAAGACGTTTTTTTTCACTGTTTCTGTGGAGCACCATACGAAGCTGGCTTGCTGTTTGTGGTTTATTTCTAGAAAAATATAATTGGTGTTTTTTTTTTCTTTTATATCTGACTTCTACAAACCTTGTAGAGAAAGCATCCTGTCAGGGTCAGAAGTGAACTTTTCTACTAAGGTTCTGTTTTTACACCATGGCAATTGTTTCCAGGGAGTTTTTTCTCTTTTTTTTTTTTGGATCTTTGTAGAGACCTTTTTCTATGGAGCCAGATCAGTCTCAGAAATGATACATTTATAAAATAAAATTTAAACATGCACAGCACAATCCACATTTCCCAAAATCCAGTTTGTAAATTCAAAATATACTTCATAAATACAACACACAATTTGTGAATTCACAATTAAAAATAAATTATTTTTTCCATTTACGGGTTGCATGTTTACTTTTGAATTAATCTTTGAATTTGTTAGCTGGATATGTTTATTTCTGAATCGTCTTTTTGAATTTGCGAACTAGATTTGTGTATTTTTGAATTATCTTTTAAATTTATGACTTGGATTTGTGTATTTTTTAATAATTTGTTTTTGAAATTACAAATTAGATTTGTGCATTTTTGAATTGTCGTTTTGAATTTATGAATTGGATATGTATATTTTTTTTTAAATTTACGAGTTGGATTTGTGTGTATTTTTGAATCATCTTTTAAATTTACAAACTGGATTTGTGAATTTTGCAATCGCCTTTCAAATTTACTAATTGGATTTTTGCATTTTTGAATAGCCATTTAAATTTACGAATTGGATTTGTGTATATTTGTATCGTCTTTTGAATTTATGAATTAAATTTGTGTATATTTGAATTGTCTTGAATTTACTAATTATGTGTGTGCATTTCTGAATCGTCATTTTGAATTCACAAATTGGATTTTTTAATCATCTTGAAATTAGGAATTAGGTTTGTGTATTTTTGAATTTGTGAATTGGATTTGTGCATTTTTGATATTTTTGAATTTATGAATTGGATATGTGAATTTTGGAATAGTCTTTTTAAAATTGTGAATTTGATTTGTGTATTTCTGAATTGTCTTTTTGAGTTTGCGGATTGGATTTACATATTTTTTTAATTTCTTTTTTTTAAATTGGATTTGTGCATGTTTTAATCGTCTTTTGAATTTATGAATTGGATATGCATATTTCTGAATAATCTTTTTTAATTTGCAAATTGGATTTGTGCATTTTTTAATCATCTTGTGAATTTGCAAATTGAATTTGTATACTTTTTAATTATCTTTTTATTTTTAAATTAGATTTGTGTATTTTTAAATCGTCTTTTTAAATTTACAAATTGGATTTGAGATTGGATTCACCATTTGATTTCATGAACTGGATATGTTTATTTCTGAATTGTCTTTTTGAATTTGTGAATTGGATTTTTGTATTTTTTAATCCTTTTTTTTTCTGAATTGGATTTGTATGTTTTGAATCGTCTTTTGAACTTACAAATTATATTTGTGTATTTATGAATTGTGTTTAGGGAGTACAAGTTGGACATTATAACTAAATTGTGTTGTGGATGTATTAATTATATTTTGTAAACGTATTATTTTTTAGACTAATCTGTCTATAGCACATCAAGTCAAATATATGTACATATATGTACAAATATATTTTAGTTTTCATATTTATATCAGTAATTTTGTATATGTAAATGTTTATGCAATTTATGTACAATGCAGTTTGCAAAGTTATGTTTTCTATAGTTTAGTAGATGTATTATATAAGAGACATACTATGCCACACAAGGGGTTCTAATTGGATTTGCATTGTAAACCTTATGAAAGTTAAAAAATGCATTTGTTTAATTTCACATATTAAGTTTTTAGTGCTGTACTCTCCAAATCATTCTGCATACATCTGCAGATTTGTACACAATTTTGAGAGAAAAACTTTTGAAGAGTGTTTGAAAAATGTTGAAAAAGTCAGCAAATTCTGTCTGACCCTGCACATGAGCAAAAATTGCATGAAATATTTCGTTTGATAATATTTTTATGTGCTCAAACTTATTATAGTGTAGGTCTACAGTAGCATAAAAAAAATAATTGGTTATATTCTAGAATGTCAGTTACCATAATGCATAAAATGTGTTTGTGTTTGCAAAACAAAAAAAGCTGTTTGTTATATCTTAAATAGAAGCGTATCTTGGCAGTGTTCCGCTTTGAACTGGAATCATCTTATAACCAGTCGCAAAGTGAAAATCATAGTCTAAATCAAGTGAAAAGTCATTTCATTTTTTTTCTCACCCTTGCCGCCAGGCATACAGCTGAGATAAAATCTCCTTTTTTATCAATTACTTTCAAGGACATGTCTTTTTAAAGAGTTTAAAAAAAAATTAGTCATCATCACTTGTGTGAATGCACCGCCAAAGCCACCCGGGGTTAACTGTTAATAATGGTGATTGGAGATCTCTTTAGTACGGGGGGCTGTCCCAGTATGGCATCAGCGACCTTGAGATGACCTGTAACGGTGGACTCACATCGTTCATAATCCTCATCAGCACAATTTGTTTTCCTGCAGATTCGAGAAGATGATTAGTGGGATGTACATGGGCGAGCTGGTCAGACTCATCCTGGTGAAGATGGCCAAAGATGGGCTGCTCTTCCAGGGTCACACCACGCCAGATCTGCTCACCACCGGACACTTCCAGACTTCCTTCGTCTCTGCCATTGAAAATAGGAAGTTAGTACACTTTTTGTTTTTTAAATGGCTAACCCCGGGTCATTCTAAATGCATAGTTAACAACATCCTCGGTTATTTTGCTCACATTTTAACAATGTTTATAATTTACCTAGTGAAGGAGAACTGACGGACTGCAAGCTTTAAATGTTTATATCAGTTTTTTTTTTGCTTTATACTTATTTTAAAAAATTTGTTATAAAAACAAAAACCTAAAAACATCTATCACCTTGATTAGCAAAGTAATGGTATTTATATAAATGTTATAAATAATATAATAAAATTTCATACGAATATCCCACATTTCTGCCAATGGTTGCTACAGTAATGATAAACATTGACGAAAAGCCTTCTATGCTGACCCTTGTTGTGCAGCATTTGATTTTTTTTTCTGCATTAGTGATGTGGAAAATGACATAATTCATTTAATTTGCTGTTCATGTCTGTGTCTACCCGTGAGCTCTTCTAATTGCATTTCACAGCACTGTTTAATGCACATGTAAATGACTGGTCCAGCTAAATGACCTAACACTAGTTCACGCAGTGCTGCCTTTTATTTTTAACCATGTTGATTACTGCTCTGGTCAGCGCTGAGAAGGCTACTTTAAAAATGTATTTCACTACAGATTACAGAATACAAGCTTTAAAGATTAATATGTAATGTATTAATATTAGAGGTGTAAACCTATACTGGTCTCACGGTTCGGTTCGGTTACGATTATCATGCCTTCGATTCAGTTCAATTCGATATCATGGTGCATTGACGATGCTTTCCAATACAGTGTTATATTTTAGGGGGAGGCTATAACAAGCTGTCTGTATAAACACACAGTACCCTGTCATGTACACTGTCTCTCATTCAAACACATACACAAACATAGACAGCACCAAAGAAACAAACACACGCACACACACACACGCACACACTTAAGCCCTCGCAACAGGGAGAGCTCGCGCTGAGCGGAGCAGAAAAACGAAAAAAAAAAAAAAAAAGAAGCACTTTTCCGACGGTCCCTTGCTGAGAGCTCCTCTCAGCGCGAACTCTCCCGGCTAAGCAAATATTGCGAGGGCTTAAACGGAGCAGTGGTCGTAATATCCAGCGAAAAAATAAAAAGACAGCTGTGAAACATAACCAGCTTTGTCTTTTTGTTGGAAACACACTTTAGATCTTTTTAGGGTAAGAGGTTTTTGAGTTATTGCCGTCTATAACTGAATGTGTGTCAAGAATTTTGAAAACAAAACCAACTGAACCGCGTTCCTTTCTGGCGCCCCCCTGGATATACAGCACCCTTAGCATTTGCCTTTGGTGCCTATGCCACGGGCCGGCCCTGAGTTGGCTGAGTGTTGTAAATACTAATCGGGTTCACCTCCCTCGCGACAGAGCGCACAGGAGATAAATGACGTCAGTACATAATAACCGTTTATGATTATTACTGAACAGATACCTTATTGTCCGCGTCTGCATCGCGGTGCACCGAAGAAACAATTAATTTTGACACCCCTAATTAATATAATTACTAGGATAAAAATGTATTTATATTGTTACTAACCGTATATAAGACAAATAAATGTGATTCCAAGCTTCGAAACGCACCAAATATATCATAAAAGAAACAAAAACAACTGAAGCAGTTCTCTAATTTATATAATTGTTCAGTTCAACGAATGGACTGTACTTTAAGCGATTTACTTCACTAATAATCCTCTCTATGGAGAAGCAGTCAACGTGATTTAAAATTGACAAGGAAGAAATTGGCACAAAAGAAACGCTGAGTCTAAATTGACGGCCAAAGAAGCAAGATAATGTCATTACAGTTCAATGTAATTAGCTAGCATAGCTCTGTAACGATTCTTTAAGGGGACACATTGCAGATCTGTTCAGTATGTAGACCATTCACTCTGGTTTCGTTAAATAAAAGAAATGATTCATTCACTCAAAGAATCACGTGTTCAGGATGAATCAATCTTGAACTCTCATTACCGCAGCAACATTTCAGGTAAATAAAAACTGAAGATCTGTAAAGCACACAAAAGCTATTGTTTGACTTTAATAAACCTTTTTTTCATGTGTGATTGATATGGATCTGCAACGAGTTCTAGGAGAATTTAGGTGGTTTTTAAAAAATTAAATAATGAAACATTTGATGATTAAAAATATGAGAATGATTAATAAAGGACTACTTATATTTGCACGATGCTTTAAAAACATTTCAATTTAACAAAATGTTATGCTTTTTAAATACACTATATCAATATAAATGTGTAGTGAATTTGCAGTAATCTCTCAGTTGTAATAAACTCAGACAAGTTCCAAAACTATCACTTGAATATTTGTGATTGTGAACAAGAAAAGAGTAAACGGTCAAATTAAATTGTTAAAATAAAGGAGAAGCAGATCGGTTTGACTGTATAATGGAAACACTTCACACTGCTGGTGCTAAATCATTTGCCGTTGGTACGCAGTGGAGTGATCTGCTCTCGGGCTGCAGGTGGGAGAGACTGGTGTTTGAGGACTGGGCCGCCTGTCAGTGCTCTGCGGCAGGGGAGGGGCTGACGGTGTCACCTGCAGCTCATTCAGAAGAGTAGGGATGGTACAGTACAGACACATGAGAGTCTATAAAAATCGTAATGAACAAAAAAGTCACTAGATTTGTCGCTAGTCGCTTTTTTGAAAAATTGTTACCAAGGGGGTCTGAAAAGTCGCTTACTGTAGCGACAAAGTCACCAAGTGGTCAACACTTGACTGGATAATAATTAAAAATAATAACTGATTAGAATAATACAATAATAAAACTACAAGATCTGTTTTCTGAAACTAGACTGTTGTGCATGTCTTTCATTAAATGCTGCATATTTACAGTTAAAGTTTACCGTTTTTAGTTTGTGATTAATGTAGGTCAAGCAGAGACTATGATTGAGATTAACGCGTTTGTAGCAGTTTTTTAGGCGCACAGACTCTGCCCTATTTTATTTCAAAAACACTGAGTTTTACCTCCTCCTTGCTAAGTAGTGTAATGTAGCCCTTCAAAATCAAAGGTATTTAGTTAACTATGGAGTTAAACTCAATAATCGTTACATCCCTAATTACTACATGGTTAGGGTTAGAGTGTGTGCTAGGTTTAGGGTTAGTTGAATGGGTAAATGTTTTAATTAGAACAACAAGTACAGTACATTTAAAAAGGACACATTAAAGTAGTTTTACCAATGAAAGTTATTACTTTGCTGAATCTGCACTTTCCTCTTAACGAACAGTCAACATTAAACCGTTGTATTGCTTACATTGCAGCCAATCAGAATCAAGCATTTAGACAGATCATGGTATAACTTAAAGCCGAGCTATTCCAGTTCAATATGCGTTAATTTACACCACTCACATCTAATGTACATAATGAATAATTACAGTATTTTATTTGTTGGCTAGTGTTGTGAAGTAATACTTTGTCAGTGTGTCCTTTTATACTGTTCATGGCATGGAGTGTTATTATTTTGTGTGTGTGTGGGGTAATGATACCCCAAATAATATAAATAATTCTGCAAATAATACATGAATGCCCTCTATTTCAAGAAAGCAAAAATAGACCTGTGTTTAATTATTTGGTTTGACAATTTGTTTAATTGACACCAGTGGTGTTAATTTATGCTACAGTGTTCTGTATTGGTCTCACGTAATGTCACAGTGAGTAAATGTGTTAACACGTTAAACATGTTTAATTAATTGCATACTTGCACCTTTTGACTCATCTGGCACACCATGTGGGAGTTGGGGAAAAAAGCACCTCTTCAATGCCTTGTATTTAACTGGAACAATTCAGAAATGTCTTAATTTATTCTATTTATAAAGGTACTTGGTATAAAGGTTTATAATGGTACTTGATTTTTCAAATTAAATTTGATTTAACCCCTTAACTGCCCAGCCAAGAAAAAAATGTTTTGGATTGCATCATTTCTTAACTCCTAATGTCGCAAGTTAACACACTCAATGCCTTTTTTTCAACACATCCCGAAATTTCTAAAATATCAGCCTCTACCAAGTGGAAGATATGTTGGTTTATAGTAAAAGTAGCAGAGTTAATACACATACTATGAAAAATCTGAGAATATGAAGTGCTAGACCAATTTATTTAAAAGATAATCAATAAAAATAATCAAAATAAAACATTTTAAATACTAAATCATCTTTATTTATTAAGTATGACCTAAAATATTTCAGATTCTTTTTTTAACACACTTTTTTTTTTCCTGCAATTAAACCAAGAATGAAGGAGAGAAGGCAAGGACCCAAATGCAAATAAAACAAAACACAACATACAAGACAGGGCTGATGTCTAGAATCTGCCACCGAAACAAGAATTGACTAGACCGAAGTGGTTGAATCCTCAAATTACAAGAGGTTTCTTCAACCTTATCTTATATGCAAGCTACTTTTTACAAATAGAAAGCGTCTGAAAGCTGCTCGTTTCATGGTTACAGAATCTTATGAATATATAAAATAGCCTGACTAAAGTCTTGTCGTGGATCCCAGTTGTAAGAGCAACAAATAATAACTTGACTTCTAGGTTTGATCATTTGGAAAAGTGTCAGAAGGTAGATTTTTAGTGATGAATCATCTGTTGAACTGCATCCCAATCATCACAAATACTGCGTTAGTTTGGTGAAGGAAAAATCATGGTTTGGGGTTACATTCAGTATGGGGGCGTGCAAGATATCTGCAGAGTGGATGGCAACATCCACAGCCTGAGGTAGAGACATTTGTGCTGCCTATTACATTACAAACCATAGGAAAAGGCAAATTCTTCAGCAGGATAGCGCTCCTCATACTTTAGACTCTACATCAAAGTTCCTAAAAGCAAAGAAGGTCAAGGTGCTCCAGGATTGGCCAGCCCATTCACCAGACATGAACAATATTGAGCGTGTCTGGGGTTAAGATGGCATTGAAGATTAATCCAAAGAGTCTTAATAAACTCTGGGAGTCCTGCGAGAACACTTTTTTTTTTTTTTTTTTTTTTGCCATTCCAGATGACTTATAACAACGTATTATTTAAGTCATTGCAGAGATGTATGAATGCAGTCCTCCAAGCTCATGGGAGTCAATATTAATTCTTTTTCCACTCCAGAAATATAAAGTTTGCACATTACTGTTGTGGAGGGTTAGAAAAAATACTCACATAGGACAAGTGACACATATTGCCTTATTGGGACACTGTGTAATATTCGTTATTACACTGTGACACCCACACCAATGTGCACACACCCACACACAAACCTTCTAGAAAGTACTTGTTGAAGTGCAATTATGGGCTTCAATGTGAAAGATATACTGTATGCTTCGAGAAAAGCATGATGTTACTTTTACAATGTGTGGTCTAGCCTACCGGTGTTTTTTTATAATGATTGAAAAAAATATATATTCTCAAAGACTTCAATTATGCCATTTAGAATAGAGCAGAAGTATATATCCAATAGAGGAAATTACTAGCAGGCAACTGCTTTCACATATTCACATGTGCTGTGTCCAACCCAGAGCTGTTAAACTGTGCTTTGTGCTTGTAATGTTTTACTGGTGCATCATTAAAGCAAATGCAGTCCGAAGTTGATGGATGATTATTTTACAAAAGCTCTGAGGGTTGGGGGAGGGTATAATGGGACGCAAGCAGAATACGACTGCTTTTAGAGCAAGTGGAGCAAGTTAAACATTCACAATCGATTTAGCAATTTTCAGAATAGTTGATGAGGATTGCCCTGCATCTGACAATCTATTTTTTTCTCCCCCCGCAATGACATGATACTAATGGGGTACAAATATAAAGGTCTGTGGTTTTTAGCCTTGTTGCTTGCTTTTCATTAGTATTGAGAGCTGCTTCATAAATACTGAAATATCCTGTTTTTTTAGCAGACTTGTTTGTATTCTGTTGTGCAAAGAATTTCTTTGAGGTCCACGTTTAAAGGTGGAGTCCATTAATTGAATATACTAAACTGTTCTCATCCATCCATCCATCCATCCATCCCTTCCATTTCCATTCCTTCTCTTCTATTCCATCCATCCATACCACTTAATCCATCTATCCCATCCATCCTTCCCTTCCTTTCTTCCTCCCGTTCTTCCTCCCTCCCTCCCTCAATCCCTTGCTTCCATCCCATCTATCTACCCCTTTTTATCCCATCCATCTATCCCGTCCTTTCATCCCATCCATCTATCCATTTTCATCACATCCATCTGTCCCTTTTCATCTCATCCATTCATCCTTTCCTTTTATCCATCCCTTCCATTCCATCATCCATCCCCTCCATTCAATCCATCCATCCCTTCCATTCCATCAATTCATCCATCCCATCCATTCTATCAATTCATCCATCCATTCATCCCATCCATCCCATCCATTCCATCAATTCATTCATCCATCCATCCCATCCATTCCATCAATTCATCCCATCCATCCATCCATCCATCCCATTCATCCATCCCATCCATCCATCCATCCATCCCTCCATCCCATCAATTCATCGCTCCATCCCATCCATCGCATCAATTCATCCATCCCTTCCATTCCATTAATCCACCAATCCCTTCCATTAATCTATCCATCCTTACCGCTTCATCCATCCATATCCTGCCATCCCTTCCATAATTCTTCCCTCCCTCCCTCAATTCCTTCCTTTCTTCCTTCCATACTTCCTCCCTCCCTCAATCCCTTCATTTCTTCCTTCCATATTCCTCCCTCCCTCTCTCAATCCCTTCCTTCCATCCCATCTATCTACCCCTTCTTTTTATCTCATCCGTCTATCCCTCCTTTCATCCTATTCCATCCATCCATCCATCCATCCATCCTTTTCTTCCTTCCATACTTCCTGCCTCCCTCTATCCCTTTCTTCCATCCATCCATTCCTCCCCCTTTCACCCATCTTCCCTGCCGTCTGTCTGTCCGTCCGTCCCTTCCTTCTTTTCCATCCCTTGCATTTCATCCATCCATGTGTGTAGTGTGGCTTAGGTAAATTTATCCACAGGAATTGCCCTTGTAATGAAAAAAAAATTGACCATATTTGAATTGACCATAAATATTAATGAGCTTTGCAGCTTGTGAGTTTCTCGTGATGAGTGTCCAAGCCGCCACTCTTGAATTGAGAAAATATTCGTTTATGACAACTTTTCAGTCCTACCACAAATTAAAGTAAATCTAAAATCATGGTGTACACAACAGTCTCTGGACCGGTCTCTGACATCACAGACACCAATATTTTAACATCGGATATTAGGCATATACAGTTGAAGTCAGAATTATTAGCCCCCTTTTGATTTTTATTTTCTTTTTTAAATATTTCCCAAATTATTTTTAACAGAGCAATGAAATTTTCACGGTATGTCTAATAATATTTTTTCTTCTGGAGAAAGTCTTATTTGTTTTAGTTCGGCTAGAATAAAATCAGTTATTAATTTTTTAAAAGCCATTTTTGGGACAAAATTATTAGCCCCTTTAAGCTATTTTTTTTTTCAATAATTTACAGAGCATTCCATCATTATACAATACTTTGCCTAATTACCCTGACCTGCCTAGTTAACCTAATTAACCAAGTTAAGCCTTTAAATGTCATTTTAAGCTGTATAGAAGTATCTTGAAAAATATCAAGTAAAATATTATTTACTGTCATTATGACAAAGATAAAATAAATCAGTTATTAGAAATGAGTTATTAAAACTATTATGCTTAGAAATGTGCTGAAACAATCTTCCCTCCATTAAACAGAAATTTTGGAAAAAAATAAACAGGGGTGCTAATAATTCAGGGGGGCTAATAATTCTGACTTCAACTGTATATATATTGCCGATTCGCATGACATCACTCTTAACAAGCTAATATTCAGCCATTTATATGTGTGTTTGCGTCCTTACAAACATATTTATTAAATAAACAAAATATACATTTACACAGTTTATCCTTTTTCAGAGAGCACTGAATATATTTCTAACCTTATATCTCACATTTTGCATTCTGACAAGCTGTTGCTGCCTTAACGTATCTATTTTAGCTTTCCTGCATCTCCCGTTTTCAAAATAAGAGTCCCAACAAGCTTAGACTTAAAAAATAAACATCATTTTGTTTTTCCTTGGCTAGGAAATGTTGGGGCTAATCAAATGTTGCTGGGGTGTGAATATTAATGATCAAAGTCTGTGTTTGGTTTTTATTGGCCTGTTTTTCATTGAAATTTTACACACAGGATTTACATAAAGTGGAAACAATGTTTGAGGCTCCAGCTTTGCCATTTCTACATATTGAGCTCTTATTATTCAGCTATGCAAGTGTATCCATATTTTCTTAACGCATTTAAAGTTTAGCATTAATGTAGAAAATGGAATTAAAATGCAGTTTTGCTAATAATTCTTTGAAACCCAGTAGTGGTTTTCAAACTGGCTGGAAAACGGAGTGCAAATAGAAGAACTTATTAAAATCAGTTCAAAATAATATAATGAATAATATTCTAAGACAAATAATCACACAGATGTATAACTGAATCAACTAAATGGCATATTGGATTAATGTTGTAATTCTAATTAAATAAGATGTATGAATAAAAAAATAATATAGCAGTTGTCACTTTTTTCTTTTTCTGGCAAGCCATGTGGGGGACGTAAAAGAGTAATTCTACGAAATATTGCATTTCTCTCTTCAGTGATTCTGAGGCAATTGGAAACTTTCTGAATTGATTCTGTGTTTGCTTGCTGTAGATTCACAATAGCACTGTTTGCCTGAAACAGCTGTATTCTGCTCGCTTCGTATTCCATTCACAAAGAGCCTTGAACGTTATAGAAAAATAACTTTCCTTAAAGTTTGAAAAGGTTCATGTATTTTGAAAGGGTGCATACAGTAGCCTTCATTGTACCGGATGTGTGCTGTGAGAAATGCATGACGGTAATCTTTCAATCTGTGATTTTAATTTATTTTTCAAAGCAACTCTTTACAAAGACATTTGTTTTTGCTGTTTGCACAATTGTTTAGAATCATTCATTCATTCATACATTAATTTTCCTTTAGCTTAGTCCTTTTATTAATCAAGGGTAGCCACAGCGGAATGAACTGCCAACTTATCCAGCGTATGTTTTAAGAAGCGGGATGCCCTTCCAGCTGCAACCCATCACTTGAAAACATCCATACACACTCATTCACACTCATATGCTTCTGCCAATTTAGAGTACCCAATTCACCTATAGTGCATGTTTTTGGTCTGTGGGGAAAAAACCGGAGCACCTGGAGGAAACCAACGCCAACACAGGGAGAACATGTAAACTCGGCATAGAAATGCCAACTGACCCAGCCGAGGCTTGAGCCAGCAACCTTCTTGCTGGGGGCAACAGCGCTACCCTCTGTGCTACTCCGTCGCCCTCTTTAGAATCAAGAAATCAGAAAAAGTAAATTACAAGTCCTATTTAAAAAAAACTGGTAACTCATTTAATTAATAAAAAGTGATTTTTTTAAAATTCATTTATTTCTTATTTTTTAATCATTTTTAAGTAGGATAACGTACATAGTATAAAATAAGTAAATAAATAATTGAATAAATGTAATTTTAAATTGTTCATTTAATTTTCATTTTAATTTGTAAATTTAATTTGTTGTTTTAATTTATTAATTTTTATTTTATTTTAAATAGTTAATTTAATTAGTTTTGATTTAATTTGTTTTATTTTAATTTGTTAATTTAACTAGTTTTATTTTAATTTTTATTAACTTAATTAGTCATAATTTAGTTTAGTGTGTTGTAGTGTTTTGATTTTTCTTTTTTATTTAAATATTTTTTTACATTTTTTTTTCCAATTTGTTTAAATTTTTAATTTAATTTTATTTTATTTAACCATTATTTAACCAGGGAGCCTTGTTGAGATTTAATATTTCAACAAAAACATAATCTCATGCTTACAATACCACTCTCTTTATAATGCTATTAAATTCACAGAAAGACACAATTTTATTTTGTTTGCCCAAGGTGCACAATAAGAAAATGTAGTTCTACCCAGCTCTGTACAAACTCGACGTATATTAAAAAGCAAACAGCTGGAGGTTATAGACATAGATGTACCAGTGCTGTTTGAATTTCTCATATGAAATGCAATGATGGGTACAGGATTTTGCATTTGTAATAAAACATACACATTGAACCAAAACAATATTGGGGATGCTGGACCAAAACTGAATGTTTTATAATAATGAATTTAATTTTATTAAATGATATAAGGGGGCAAGACGGTGGTGCAATGGCTGGCGCTATTGCCTCACAGCAAGAAGGTCACTGGCTCAAGCCCCAGCTGTGGCTAAAATATGAACTTAGATAAAAATTGGTAGTAAGATTAAATAATTTAAAGTACATTTTGTAAGACTTTTGAATTCTAACTTCAATTACACAAATAATAAATAAAAACACTGCTGGTTAGTTCACAACAGCATTGTCTTTTTTCAGCTTTAATTTTTTTGCCATTTTTCTCTTTTGGACAAAAACTGACATAATGTGATTTAAAATGTGTAAACAAACAATTAAATACAGTTTAAAGAACTGAAATATGTAATGAGGCGTAATAGACATTAAATATTTTACTACAATTTCATAAAATTTTTAGTAAAATAAAAAAGGTCCTTGAACAAGAAACTACATATAGTACTTAGATTATAGGTACAACCCGTACAAATCTTTAAATCTTTAAATTCATATTTTTTATTTGATAGTTTCCAATATTATATCACATTATATACATTAAATGTTACATTATGTGCATTATATGTGCATATACATTAGATTAATCAGTACTGAAGCCAAATCTGGAGTTAATCTAACAATAACTACGATAACGGTCCCAAAATAAGTAGCCAAAGTTTATGGTATAGAAAAATATTAAACATAAATAATTAAGAGCAAAAATCAAGATAAAAAAAAAGCATAATTTTTGTTATAACTTAGTTGTTTGTATTTTGTAATCATCCTTCTTTTTCTCAATACGTTGACTAAAGGGCACCTATTTTACCCCTTTTTCAAGAATAAAGAAGACTTTTGTGTGTCCAGAACATGTATGTAAGGTTTCAGCTCTAAACAACCTTTGGATTATTTATTAGACCTTTCTGAAGTTTGTAATTTTCAGCTCTGAGCATCTTGTAGCTGTTTTTGATGCCTGTGCATTTAATGCTAGTTCTCCCCACCCACCGTTCCTACATTCCTGTCAGAGTGAGCCTCATTCTCTGGCTCAGCTGCGTCAGATAAACAGCACAGTGACAGACACGAAGGAACCTGGTCTCGTGTAATGTTTGTGGGAAATACTACAGTCATTTTCAATGAATATTTGATGTATTTGTTGTGTAGTTAATTCAAGCCTTTCTGCAATGATGAGTCACACACTATGTCATTTACAAAGTTTATGCACAGAGATGCGCTTTGCGCATAAGTTTAACTTTGCACTGTTTTTGCAGGCAAATGTTACCGGATACACCTTGATATCCACTGCTGGATGGATATCCGTTATATTCATGTACGTTAAAAAACAAACCTGATTAACGTCCACAAATTGGTATTGAAGTGTCTTCTTTTATGCGGCTGTGGTAATGAAGTAAAGACGAAGAAATCGCTGTAATTCATAATAAACATGCACGGTCTTAAAAATTGAATTACACTCATGAAACTCATTTTTGATCACATTTGATGATGATTGATGATCACAGAGAGCTCAACAGATCTTTTAATCTCAGTAGCTTTGCACACTTCATCTTGTTGATATGATTATACACGTTACTAGGAAGACATGTTAATACGCGGCTGTCAATCAATTTAATGGGAGGGGAAACCAAACTTCTACGTCACGTTGTGGTGGGCCTCAAAATGGGAGGGATTTGGATCCTATTTTTATGTCAGGAAATAAATTTTAAAAAAAGACTGCATTTCTATCACTTCGATATGACTGTGGACACACTGTACCTACACACAGCTCTGTCCAAACAGCTTACAAGAGATGATTTTCATCATAGGTGCCCTTTAATAAACATGTCCATTGTAGATCTTATTATATGTTTTTGTATTGGGGGTTCATGCATGAGGATTAATAAGCCTGGATGCTCCTAACATTGTAAGTTACCACTCTAACTTTCCCACAGACGTTGCAACCTAATTAAATGGATCCCTCGCCGTGAGGACTGATAGCTGGATACCAGTCCAGACCTATTTCACCATATCAATTACCGACCCCATATTTAGTGCCTTCTCCATCAAAACGAGACATCCGTGGGAGAACACCTGCGGTCTGGCTGAAGTGACATGCTTCACAAAGTTACTGGGCTTGCCTTAATGTCACCATCTGGTCACAGACTGAGCCTGTTTGTGCTGCGGGAGAAAGTTAGACTCATCCTGGGGTTTGGAATTAGGAGTTTGTACAGATTTCAAACTTTTTGAAGTTTTCCCATAAGCATTGTGTTAATTGGGCTTTTTAAATGGCTTTTGATGATTGTACAAGATGAAAATCTTGAGTTAAATCTGTAGTTTAACCTTGAATGCACATTCTTGGCATATTTGTAAACTCTTACCATAGATGATAATACTGTTGGGTTGAGTAGTCTTAAAATATTTTTTCCTTTCCAACTATTCTGGCATATGTTTTATGCAGCGAATGCCCTTCCAGCTAAAATCCAGTACTGGGAAACATCTAAACACTCACGCATTCTCACACACATTCATACACTATGGCCAATTTACTTTATCTGATTCACCTATTGCGAATGTCTTTGGACTGTGGGGGAAACCAGAGCACCCATGGGGAGAACATGAAAACTCCACACAGAAATGCCAACTGGGCCAGCTGGGGCTTGAACCAGCGACCTGCGTCCTGTGAGGCGGCAGTGAAACTTCAGTTTTCAGAATCGCACATCTTTTATGGGTGGAAAAGTAAAGTTAATGCCAAAACTACATTTCCTGCAAGAAGTGTTCATTTTCTTAATAATATCTATTTCAAGTTACTCAAGTGATGCTTGGTTTCCTGTCATTTTGATTATGCATGCAACTCCTAGATGTCTGATTTGTTTTTTGGGTGCCTGAGCAAATTGGCTTGCACGCGCATCACGCAGCGCCTGCAGTTAAACTCACAGCAGCGATCATTTTCCCCCGCAATTGACAGCAAGAACAAACATCGAAGTGTTGCCTGATTGGCAAGCTCCATGGGTTGCTCTGAGTTTTTATTAGGGATGCACCGATTCGATCTCGATACCAAAGTTTTGAGTATTGATAGATCCTGATACTGTGCCATGTTTAAAAAAAAAATCTCAACATAATACAGTTTCTATTGCTCTGGTGATAAACTTTAAATAATACATCTACTTTAGTAAAAATAACAAACCTATATATGACAGACAGCACATTCTAACTAAAACATGATGCTTGTTGTAAACTAGGCTACATTATTTGAGCATTCGTTATGACACTGATCTGTTGTGGTCAAGCTTATGTTTCCTTTTTTAATATTAGGATTTTTCTTTGAAATCTGTAATAGGCTGCCACTATTGACACTAACCATTGGTAAAATAATCAGCCTTTTAGCAAAGCCTGATATTTTCCTGCAGGTTTGTTGCTGACTAGTATTACTTAATAATCCCTCACCAATCTCACTGTGAGTGAGACAGACAAAGTTCAAAACAAGGTCCGCTTGTATGCTTCAGTGTCAAAACACAAACTGGTCTGTTAAATAAAATATTCTTATAAATAAAATTAGTGAAAGATTAGGTTTCAGAGAAGCCTGTATTAAGCTTAATACGTTTCTGTTAATGACAATCCATATTGCGCCCGTCTGTTTCACTTTTATTTATTTAATCAACTACATTGACCACAATGTGCAGCAGGTGTGTAAATGAAGCGCTTCAAGACACTTTAAAAACTGAGCAGCACAAAGGGAAGAAATTAGTGCGTTGAGGATCTATCCAATGTTTTATAGAGCCTTTTCTAATTTAAAATGTCAGGTAGGCCTACTTTGTAGGTGAAGAGCAGGTAATAGGCTAACCCTCTCTACTCCAGTATTGCTATTGCAACCTGCTGATTTAAAAGACACAGTGCAACATGATTAAGAAACAGCAATGAAGTCCGTGTTGCAGGTCAAAATTAACCTATTTAATGCAAAACTACATCCATTTCTTCACTAGTCTTAGAGTTTTTCGTGTTGTCATGAACGCGTCTCGCTGCTTGTATTGTCAATGAATGGCGAATGATTGACAGGCGCAGCAGCGGGAAGCACTGAACTGAACATGAATTTAACCACTTAAATATTCGTCTGTTCTTCACATTAAATAATAGAATGGCTTCAGAACAGTTGGGATATAGTCGGCCTACATGACAACTTTCTAGTGTCTTATAATAGGCTACCTTTGTGGCTTATAAACACAGAATATAATATCAGATTTGGATCGGTAACAGCTGGCCGATACCCAATCCAGCATGCGGTATTTAACCGATATCGATCCAAGTATTGCGATCGGTACATCCCTGGTTTTCATTTAATGTGTTTAACATTCATTACTAGAAAAGACAATGTTTAAGCTCAAAGCTTTCCCTTAAAGCAATTCAAGAACTCTTTTCAAATCTTGATGTCATTCTTCATTAGACAGTTTTCAATTACTAAAACCAATAAATTATTTTCATAAATTGCACAAAATACCACTAACACATCACATAATGTATGACCAAAGCAGGAATTGTCAGTGATGCATGCATATACACCTCCATTAGCTAAAGCTACAACACAAGCAGACACTTTGGTTAAAATGCATCAATATTAAATGTGCATTAAAACTGAAGTATGCACACTCAAATATTAGCCTTAGGTTTGCTCTAATGTTAGGAAATGTTGGTGTGTCGTAAATGAGAGGACACTTGCATGAGGTTGAGCATTTGCATAAAACACGGCCAGACATCTCCTTATAAGGGCTTTTGGCACAAATCTTCCAAAGCCCAAGCCTTTCGTCACTCTCGTCAACCATGCTGCTCTCTGCAGATGCTTTCGCCAGATCCCCAAGCAATGCCAAGTGTGACTTTCACAAATCTAGTTTAAACACAATAAACAGCTTTCATACAGACACAGATTACAGACCTCCCAGTAACCAGTGGCACATACGTATAAGCGCATTTGCATTGTTCAAGGAAACCACACAGCTTGAGATATACCGGAGCTTCTTATACTCCTATTCTGTCTTTTGAATGAAGAAACAACCTCATCTTCATCACAAACTACGTCACAGTGACTACGTTTACATAGACATTGGTAATCTATTGATTTGGCTTAATCTGAATAAGTAAATAGTATAATTAAGGCGTTTACATGAGTTGCTTTTTGATTGTTCCTTTTCATGATCCTGTTTAACATGTTAAAGCACATAATTTGATTGTGTTTAATGTCATTTCGGGAGTTTCATTTTTAATTGGTCAACTTTTGCTTTCATTCAGGAACATTTCATGCATGCCCTATATGACAAATGAGATATTAGATGTGAGTAGGAACTGCTGGGAGAGTGTTGTTTTATTGGTCTTTGATAATGCAACCTATTTGGGGAAAAAAAAAAAAAAAAAAAAAACGGTGTCTGTGGTCCTTCACTGACTTGGTAGGTGCAGAGAATTGTGTCAAAATGTGAAATGTGCGTGCGTGCCAAAGATGCCCAAATTTGGGCCTGTGGGGTAATGCCTAGTTCAGACTGCGTGATTTTAACCCCGATTTTGGCTCGCCGACAGGTTTAGAGAAATCGCCGACAAATGCCTGAAATCACAGGCAAATCGCTGCTCGTGCACGTGAGTGACAATCACACAGTATGAACGATCAAAGATGCGATCTGAGAGAATCGCCGATGAGTCGCCGATGCCTGCGAGATATTTGGCATGCTAAATATCTGGAGCTGTCGGTGATTCAAATCATGCCGTGTGAATTGAGTTTTGACTGAAAATAACATCGGCGATCGCCTACAGCCAATGAGAGAGCAGCTTTCACTTGTGTGTGCGTGTGTGTATACCTGCTGCAGGCCAGCGGGAGGCTGGGGGAGAAGTTAAAAGCGCTCTTTTTCGGTTTATTTGGACCCACGAAATGGAGAAAAAACTAGTGGAGGTTTGACAGGACTCAGGAGCAACCGTGTCTGTTTGACGGTTCATACAGAAAGAAATTAGTTTTTTATCAACGTTGAGGAGAAATGGCTAATTCCCTTTAAACCCAGGTGAGCAAACATGTACATGTTCTACCCCATTAAAGGCTTCTTTCTCATAATGTAGTTAATAACAAAAGATATACTACATGTTTTTGGCTGTGAGACGTAGTTTGGACGAAGTTGTCTGCGATTCTCCCTATAGTAAAGTCATGCAATGTAAATGTCCATGTCGACGAACCATCTTGCAGTGTAAACAAAGCAGCGACGAAACGCTAGCCCAGATAGTCATACAGTGTGAAAACATCTGTGACACGACTAGTTTGAAAATCATGCAGTCTGAACTCGGCATAAGTTGGCCCATGGTAACCTTTGATTTGGCCCGCCAACCAATCAGAGAAAAGATGGACAAATGATGGGGAAGGTTGGGGTGAATCCCTCAAACAGAAATTGTCATTTTTATTCACATAACCTTATGTTTGTTTGTTTAGTTACTACTAAAAAGTTAAACTGAAATTAAATGTTTTAATACATTTTCAAAATGGTCATGAAACCCTAAAATAAATTTTTAAAATGTTGACATATCGATATACAGTTAAAGTCAGAATTATTAGCCCCCCTTTGAATTTTATTTACTTTTTTGAATATTTCCCAAATGATGTTCAGCAGATTCAGGAAATTAAATATGGTTAAATACATTTAAAGTCAGAATTATTAGCCCCCTTTGAATTTTATTTATTTTTAAAAAAATTCCCAAAAGATGTTCAACAGATTTAGGAAATTTTCACAGTATCACTGATAATAATTTTTCTCTAGAGAAAGTCTTATTTGTTGTATTTAGGCTAGAATAAAAGCAGTTTTAATTGTTAATTTTTAAAAAAATGAATAGCCCCAAAATATTTGCCCCTTTAAGCTATTTTTTTCAATAGTCTACAGAACAAACCATCGTTATACAATAACTTGCCTAATTACCTGTCTAGTTAACCTAATTAATCCAGTTACTTGTCACTTTAAGCTGTATAGCATGGTCTTGAAAAATAAATTGTCTAATATTATGTACTGTCATCATGGCAAAGATAAAATATGGATGAGTTATTAAAACTATTATGTTTAGAAATGTGTTGAAAACAGACTTGAAAACTTCTCTACATAAAACAGAAATTGCGAAAAAAAATAAAAAATAATAAACTGGGGTGCTCACAGTGTCGTCACACTGACTTCAACTATATGCGTGGTACGTTGCTAAAAACACTATTAGAATATATTTAACTATAGAGTGAAAATTTATTGTTTTTGTAAAAAAACAAGCAAAAAAAGTGTTATAATGAGATTGTTATGGTTTTTTTGTAAGAAGCATATTTTATTTTATTTTTTATTAAATGTAAAATTTTTTTTAATTATTAATACGATTAAAGTATCTTTCTATATATATTTTAAATATTATTTAATTAGGAAGTTACTATGGCATCTTTAACATAACGCAGTTTAGAATATTTAGCTTTGGCCCACCACCCTAAATCAAGTTTAGTTTTTGGCCTTTCTTAAGAAAAAGTTTGGGCTCCCTTGCTATGGAATATCCTGTCACAAAAGGCGTCAAATCCTACTCGACAGTATTATTTAATTGCTGTGTTTACATGTCTTTACTGCACTATAATAATGTGACTAAAATTAGCGTACTCCCCATGTCTCAATTCGATTTCTGTTTAGTTCGATTATGACTTTTAGTCAGATTAAGGTAATCAAAAATCAATGTTTTAAATGGTATACTCTTAATCGGAGTATTGTATTAATTGTATTAGATACATCTTCCATACTTCACAATTAGATAAATCTTCCTGTTTTAAATGGACACAATAATTCGCCCACATAGGGCCCTATCATACACCCGGTGCAATAAGGCACAAGACATGTATGGCTCGATTTTGTTACTATTTACAGATAAGTGCAACCCTAATTTTTGCGTTTTGCGCCACGTTATTTAAATAGCAAATCAATTTGTGCCACTGTAAACTCATGGGTGTGCTGGTCTATGAAGGACATGCATTAAGGAGCATTGTTGGCAAGTTGCTATTTTGAGGAACTGAAATGGACTGCACCATTTACCGACTAAATGCTGCTCTAAAATCCAGGGCAGAGTGCATAACTCATTAAGCCTGTAAGACCATGCGTTGTGGTGCAAATTTGATTTTTTACCCATCCTTAAAATAGCAAAAGTGGATTCAGATACGACCTTAATGCTTTTGTGCCATGCGCTTTAGACTTTGCTTGGATGATTAAAATAGAGCCCATAGACTTTACTTGGGCGGTATTTAACCCATTGAAAATAAACAGTGTATAACAAGTTCTTAATAAATTAAAATATTATTAAAAATCTATGTTTTGTTTGTCTCATAGTTAACTGTTTAGTTTAGATTGGATTATTCTACAGTAGATTAGATTAGATTTAACTTAGATTCAGCTGGAATTACACATGTACATGTACAAGGCAACAAAATGCAGTTTAGGTCTAACCAGGAGTGCAATAGCAGCAGATGCAGGATACAGGTATAAGTTATAAAGTGCAGATATAGAAAAACTATGGTCATATTTACAAATGGTTAAATGGGTTTGTGATATGGGGAAAAACATTTTTCAATCCAGCAGCACAAGTGTATTTCAAACCTCGGGGAAGCACTGGGACATTTTGATTAAAATGCACAATTATACATAAATATTAAATGCTAAAGAGTGGAGATGTAAGGAGTCGTCTGACTCAGGATTCGATACAATTCACGATACTAATCTCACAATTCACGATTTAGTCACGATTTTTTAAATAAATGATTTCAAACTAATTTAAGGTGAAGAGCCCTTTTATTTTGTTCTTAAATGCTGCACATTTTTTGCAAAATAAAATATTTTCTGACATAGCCAAATTGCCATTTTAAAAATCCCAAAAGCAAAAAAAATAATAATACAAACTAAAGAAGACTCTGGCTGCGTCCGAAACCGCCTACTACTCAGTAGGTACTGTATTTAAATTTAAACGTACTACTCAGCCGTTAGAAAAGTACGTTCTATACAGTATGAATGTGAAAGTATGAATGGAATTCGGACGTACTACATCCGCCATTTTGTCATGGTCACGCGACCTACCTGCGTAATTTGCATCGCTTCACTCCCATTCATGAATTCGCTCGCGGGGCATCATGGGATAGCGCAGCGTGCATGAGATGCGCACTCCAGAATTTCGCCGGAAGTAGTAAGTCATCCGGGTACTTCTCGCATACTGATTTTCGAATTCTATGTATTCGGACATACTACTCGGCTCGCATACTGATTTTGGCGTACTATATAGTATGGAAGTATGCGGTTTCGGACGCTGCATCTGTCCTGGAGGGCTGATGTCATGTAAAGTTTAGCTCCATCCCCAATCAGACACACCTGGGCTAGCTAATCAAGCTGTTACTAGCCTTTCTAGAAACTTCTCTCCAGGTGTGTTGAGGCAAGTTGGTGCTAAAACCTGTGGGACACCGGCCCTCCGGGACCAAGGTTGGGCACCCCTGATATAAACAAACTAAAACTGTGACTGTGCTGGAATTCAACATTTGTAAATATTAAATAATAATAAGCAAATGATTAAAACATGCATAAACTAATTTAAAAAGGAGAGGTTAAAATCAACTAATACCTGGTTTTGTAACAGAACAACTTTCTCTTTGAAAACACTGATGCACCGCGTGATCTCTGTAGCACTCGTCAGAGCAAGCGGAGCTACAAATCATCCAGTCCGCATGGTTTGGCTTAATCATTTTTTTTTGTGCTGATTGTTCATGTGCATCATATTCGTTATTCTGTTAGTGCAATCGTCTTTTTGCAGTATTTGCACACAGTTTGTGTTTTGTCAGCTGTCATTTTACTCTGCTGCCTCACCTCTTGCTCGCTGCTTACTGTATGTGTGGATAAAGCAAGCTTGCGCCTGTAACCTTTGTTCAAATACATATCGCGATTCATTCAACATTTGTATTGATTTGAATCATTACATATTTGAATCAATTTTCAACCGACTCGCAGTGAATCATTTCTTCCCTAATAAAGGTGTTTTTTTTTTTAGAAAAGACAAGTACGTAGTGGTTTGATGTTTGCATTTTACAATGACCTCTTATATCAAAAGAAATTGTTTAGAAATATGGTTTTGTCAATCCATGATGCAAATCCATGATGCAAAACTCTTCTTTCTCTTCTATAGGGATGATGAGGGTATAGTGAGTGCAGAGCAGGTGTTGAGAGGGCTTGGACTGGACCCGACACCTGAAGACTGTGTAGCCACCCAGCGAGTGTGTCAGATTGTGTCCACGCGAGCTGCTCATCTCTGTGCTGCTTCACTAGCGGCTGTGCTACGGCAGATCCGTGATAACAAAGCCTCAGACAGATTGCGCACCTCTATCGGCGTGGATGGATCAGTCTACAAAAACCACCCAGAGTAAGTTCAATGGACCAGTGTGCACTTTTTTGTAGTGCCCAAAATTAGGCCTGAATGATATAATGCCATAGAAGCTGATATCAGAGGGAAAAGAAGGAATATTGTTTTTAGCGAATGATGTACAGCATGTGATGCCTCGGCAAATTCGATCTGCCTGGTTTCATGACAGTCACATTTGCACATATTGGATTTATATCTGATTTATTTCCATGCATGAAACTGATCTTGAAATATCCAGCTGCGTATTTTTCATGGAACTCATCCAGTCTGTGTCATATTGGAGAAAAAAAAATCTGAATTAGGTCTCATTTAACTGACAGTGCAAATGGAGCCTTTTGTGGCCGTTTGACCAACCTGATGGTTCTTTCTGGATATTTTCAGAGTTTGGCAAGGCCATAAACACAGAGGGAGTTGAATTACTGAAGCTTTTAACGGCCACCCGCTGTGACATGAATATGTGCATACATTCCCTTTCATTCCAGCAATGCAAATGAAGGTTATGGCTGAGAAACGGCTGAGAAATTAGCTGAGAGTGCTTTGCTATGCAAAAATATGGACAGATGAGAGTTCAGCTCTATTGGGTCAGCACGTATGTCTAGTGATATAGCTTTCATTGTTAGAATAGTATTTTAACTTTCAGTAATATGGGTTTGAGTAAAATGGTAATCGTTTTATTTTTGTGAAGATCTGGTAACGTTTTAACAAATCTCAAATGAAAATGTTGCCATTTCAACTTTTTTTCCCAGAAAATTACTTTGTTCATTTATTTATTTTAATAAAAAAAATAAAAAAATAGTGTAAAAACAGCCCCAGACCATCACACTACCAACACTGCATTTTGTCAATGGTATTATGTTCATTTTCTAAAACACAGTGTTTACGCCACGCTTAATGGAACACACCTTGCAGAAAGTTCAACATTTGTTTTGTCTATCCCAGAGTAATGTTCCTAATATCTTGGGGATCATCAAGAGGTCTTTTGGCAAAATGAGCCTTAATGTTCTTTTACCTCAGCAGTAGTTTTCGTCTTGTTATTCTATTTTTGCCCAGGTTTCTCCTTATGGTGGAGTCATGAACACCAGTGCTTTTCACACATAGTCTTTTCTTGGGCGGGCTGCCCAGGTATTTTAACAGCCACCCAAGTATATTTACTGACACATTTTTTAACTTTTATTATCATCCTTTTATACTTTTTTTTTTGTATCCGCACAATATAACCAAACATCCGCTAGCGATTAAGTAGTGCAAAATCTTCTCTTGTTTACCCGTTTCGTTTTGTGTGAACGAGACCTATCAACACTCCCACAGACAGTCTCTGCAGACCCACAGAGACCAGCTTTTTTGGACGTCTGGCTGGAGTTTTTAAAAATCTTCTAAAATGTTCAGGATTTAACTTTTTGCTTTTTTTTTTAAAAAAAAATTCTTTTATCATATGCGTTTTTGCATTACCTTTTTACTTAAGCCTACTTTCGATTGGCTTCAGCTGACAGTGGGCGCACAGCAGCGAGAGTAAAATTAAATAAATTATTCTTTAATCTAATTGACCCCAAAAAACTAGCCTATTATCTGCTGCTGGTCATTTTTAATTAATTATTACCTTTGGTAATAGTTAATTAACACTTTTTTTTATTTTAATCTTGTAAATATTATAATTTTTAGAGATTGTTTTTATTCCTTTTACTGTATTTATTGTTTTATTTGCTGTGTATTTTTATTATTTGATGATGTTAATATATTACTATATATTGATTGTAATATATTGATTGTGAGCAGGTGTGACACAAATGTGTGGCTAGAGAAATTAATCTCACGTGTAATAAACCAAAGTTGAGTTATGTTATAAAAGGAGGAGCAAACTTTTTTTCACACAAGGCTATGTAGTTTTGGATTTTGTTTTCCCTTAATAATAAAAAGCGATAGTTTAAATAGTGATTTATATGTTCATATTTGAGTAATATTTAAATGTGAATTTGATCTGAAACATATTGAAACGTTCACACCACTTTATATTTGTGTAATTGCAACAGTTTAACTTTAGATGACAATTTGCAAAATTTTAATGTGCATATACATTCAATTTCGCGACATTTACATTAACTAACTTTGGATTTGGATTTTAGTCTGAAGTAATTATTTACAGTCCATTTTGTTTGACGCGAAAGCAATTTGCAGGTATCAGCATTAATTAGTTGCTCTATTTTAATCTATCACACACATTCTGAGTTCACAGCTTTCACCTCACACAGGTGCCAACGCAGAAACACATCATTGGTAGAAATGCAGCATGTTCTGCAATTTTCCTGTAGGTGTGAATGGCTCTCACAGAGATGAATGTACTTTGTTCTCCAGATGTGCCTGTGTGCACAAGTGCCACCTCATGCCAGTCATGTTCACAGAGATGAGAGACATCAGTGAGCGGGCTGTGAAGATCAATATGACTTCATTCAGGATCCCTGCTGTTCTTTGGCCTCTATCTAGAGGCAGATAATCTTGTTTGAAGCAAATCTGTTTCTAGAATGGTATCAATTTCACTTTGGCGTTATCTGAAGGCTGATGTAAAGTTGACATATTGGGTTTCTTTACAATGGAAAGTTAATAATAATTAAAGCTGCAAGCAGCGATGATAGGGACCTCGCACCCGGGCTCACCGCCGCCCGGTGGCCTCAGGACGACAGAGAACAGTGAACAATAACAATTTAAGCCGATAAATATAAAAAAACCTGAGAAATCCACAGATTTATGCCAAACTTCCTCCTGTCAGCAGGTGGCGCTATGACTGTGACAGTATTGTCATGTAGATGTCTTCAGGAGAAGACTTTTATCAACCATGTGAAGTTTCAGGCAGATCGGACATTGTGTGGCTGAGTTAAAAGCCAAACTACCTGTTGCCAGCAGGTGGCGCTATGACTGTGACTCAATATTGGCATGTAGATGTCTTCAGGAGAGGACTTTTATCAACCCTGTGAAGTTTCAGGCTGATTGGACATTGTGTGGCTGAGTTATAAGCAAAACTACCTTCTGTCACTAGGTGGCGCTATGACTGACTCAATATTGGCATTTAGATGTCTTCAGGAGAGGAATTTAATCAACCGTGTGAAGTTTCAGGCAGATCAGACATTGTGTGGTTGAGTTATAAGGACTTCCTTTTTCATGGCGAAGCGTTGAGGTTTGTCATGCCGCCACGGACACGCCCCTCTGCAAAAACTCTAGATCTTCACAATATATCATCGCTTGAGCTTTCAGATACACAACCAACCAAATTTGGTGCTGATATGAAAACATTTGTGGGATGAGTTTATTACTTTGTAAATCATGACATTTCCTGTGGTCAGCAGGTGGCGCTATAACTGTATCTGGATATCGGCATGTAAACTTGTTCTGGTCTGGACTCTTATTAAACATGTAAATTTTGAGGCAGATCGGATAATGCATGCCTGAGTTATAATGACTTCCGGTTTTGTGGCGAATCGTTAAAGTTTGTGAGGCCGCCACGGACACGCCCATCGACAAAACCTCTAAAGCTTCGCAATTTAACATCGCCAAGGCCTTTAGATGACAAAACCCAATTTTGGTGTCGATAGCATAAAATCCCTTGGAGGAGTTCGTTAAGATACAAAGCCTGGAAATGGCAAAAATGCCACTTATTTGCCGCAGGAAGTTAAAAATATCCGACTTCCTGTTGGGTTTGAGATATGGCTCCAAGAGACTTTTTCGTATGTTTTGGCATGTTTGAGGTGTGTGCCAATTTTCGTGCATGTGCGTGATTCGTAGATTAGGGGCTCGTCCATTTAATTTTTATAGGTGGCGCTGTCGAGTCATTTTGCCACGCCCGCTTCATTATTGTTATGAGGATGTGTTCAGGAGAGGACTTTTATCCACCATGTGAAGTTTCAGGCAGATCGGACATTGTGTGCTTGAGTTATAAGGACTTCCTGTTCCTTGGCGAAGCGTTGAGGTTTGTCATGCCGCCACGGACACGCCCCTCTGCAAAAACTCTAGATCTTCACAATATATCATCGCTAGGGCTTTTAGATAACACAACCCAAATTTGGTGCTGATACAAAAAAAATTGTGGGAGGAGTTTGTTACGATGTAAAACATGTCATTTCCTGTGGCCAGCAGGTGGCGCTATAACTGTATTTGGATATTGGCATGTAAACTTGTTCAGGTCAGGACTCTTATCAAACGTGTGAATTTTGAGGCAGATCTGATAATGCATGCCTTAGTTATAACGACTTCCTGTTTTGTGGCGAATCGTCAAAGTTTGCGAGGCCGCCACAGACACGCCCATCGACGAAAACTCTAAAGCTTCGCAATTTAACATCGACAAGGCCTTTAGATGACAAAACCCAATTTTGGTGTCGATAGCATAAAATCCCTAGGAGGAGTTCGTTAAAATACAACGCCTGGAAATGGCAAAAACGCCACTTTTTCGTCGCAGGAAGTCAAAAATATCCAACTTCCTGTTGGGTTTGAGATATGGCTCCAAGAGACTTTTTTGTATGTTTTGGCATGTTTGAGGTGTGTGCCAATTTTCGTGCATGTGCGTGATTCGTGGATCGGGGGCTTGTCTGTTTAATTTTTCTAGGTGGCGCTGTCGAGTCATTTTGCCACGCCCACTTCCGAAGACCATAAAAAACGTAAATTTTCGCCACTTCTAAGGCGTGTGCAAAGTTGCGTGAGTTTTCGGGCTTGTTTAGCCCCTCAAAATCGCGATTCATTGGAGAGAAGAATAATAATAATAATTAAAGCTGCAAGCAGCGATGATAGGGACCTCGCACCCAGGCTCACCGCCGCCCGGTAGCCTCAGGATAACAGAGAACAGCGAACAATATTAATTTCAGCCGATATATATAAAGAACCTGAGAAAAATCACAGATTTATGCAAAACTTCCTCCTGTCAGCAGGTGGCGCTATAACTGTGACTCAAGATCGGCATGTAGATGTCTTTAGGAGAGGCATCTCATCTAACCTGTGAATTTTCAGGCAGATCGGACATTGTTTGGCTGAGTTATAAGCCAAACTACCTTCTGCTATCAGGTGGCGCTATGACTGTGACTCAATATTGTTATGTGAATGTGTTCAGGGGAGGACTTTTATCAACCATGTGAAGTTTCAGGCTGATCGGACTTTGTGTGGTTGAGTTATGAGGACTTCCTGTTCCATGGCGAAGCGTTGAGGTTTGTCATGCTGCCACAGACACGCCCTTCTGTGAAAATTTCAGACCCTAACAAAATGTAATTGCTAGAACTTTCAGATAACAACCAACCAAACTTGGAGCTGATACGAAAAATTTTGTGGGAGGAGTTTATTACTCTGTAAATCATGACATTTCTTGTGGCCAGCAGGTGGCGCTGTAACTGTATCTGGATATTGGCATGTAAATGTGTTCAGGTCAGGACTCTTATTAAACATGTGAATTTTGAGGCAGATTAGATAATGCATGCCTGAGTTATAATGACTTCCGATTTTGTGGCGAATCGTCAAAGTTTGCGAGGCCGCCACGGACACGCCCATTGACAAAAACTCTAAAGCTTCACAATTTAACATCGCCAAGGCCTTTAGATGACAAAACCTAATTTTGGTGTCGATCAGATAAAATCCCTAGGAGGAGTTCGTTAAAATACAACGCCTGGAAATGGCAAAAATGCCACTTATTTGCCGCAGGAAGTTAAAAATATCCGACTTCTTGTTGGGTTTGAGATATGGCTCCAAGAGACTTTTTCGTATGTTTTGGCGTGGTTGAGGTGTGTGCCAATTTTCGTGTATGTGCGTGATTCGTAGATCAGGGGCTCGTCCGTTTAATTTTTATAGGTGGCGCTGTCGAGTCATTTTGCCACGCCCACTTCACTATTGTTATGGGGATGTGTTCGGGAAAGGACTTTTATCAAGCATGTGAAGTTTTAGGCTGATCGGACTTGGTGTGGTTGAGTTATAAGGACTTCCTGTTCCATGGCGAAGCGTTGAGGTTTGTCATGCCGCCACAGACACGCCCCTCTGCGAAAACTCTAGATCTTCACAATATATCATCGCTAGAGCTTTCAGATAACACCACTCAAATTTGGTGCTGGTACAATAAAGTTTGTGGGAGGAGTTTGTCACACTGTAAAACATGTCATTTCCTGTGGCCAGCAGGTGGCGCTATAACTGTATCTGGATAGTGGCATGTAAACGTGTTCAGGTCAGGACGCTTATCAAGCGTGTGAATTTTGAGGCAGATCGGATAATGTATCACTGAGTTATAATGACTTCCTGTTTTGTGGCGAATCGTCAAAGTTTGCGAAGCCGCCACGGACACACCCATCGACGAAAACTCTAAAGCTTCGCAATTTAACATCGCCAAGGCCTTTAGATGACAAAACCTACTTTTGGTGTTGATCGGATAAAATCCCTAGGAGGAGTTCGTTAAAATACAACGCCTGGAAATGGCAAAAATGCCACTTTTTCGCTACATGAAGTTAAAAATATCTGACTTCCTGTTGGATTTGAGATATGGCTCCAAGAGACTTTTTCGTATGTTTTGGCATGTTTGAGGTGTGTGCCAATTTTCGTGCATGTGCGTGATTCGTGGATCGGGGGCTCGTCCGTTTAATTTTTCTAGGTGGCGCTGTCGAGTCATTTTGCCACGCCCACTTCCGAGACCCATAATAAACGTAAATTTTCGCCACTTCTGAGGCGTGTGCAAAGTTCCGTGAGTTTTCGGGCATGTTTAGCCCCTCAAAATCGCGATTCATTCCGGAAAAGAATAATAATAATAATAATAATAATAATAAACGGAGCAATTCCAATAGGGCCTTGCACCGTTCGGTGCTCGGTCCCTAATTAAAGCTGCAAGCAGCGATGATAGGGACCTCGCACCCGGGCTCACCGCCACCCGGTGGCCTCAGGATGACAGAGAACAGCGAACAGTAATAATTTAAGCCGATATATTTAAAAAATCTGAAAAAATCACAGATTTATGCCAAACCTCCTCCTCTCAGCAGGTGGCGCTATGACTGTGACTCAAGATTGGCATGTAGATGTCACCAGGAGAGGAATCTTATCAACCATGTGAAGTTTCAGGCAGATCGAACATTGTTTAGCTGAGTTATAAGCCAAACTGCCTTTTGTCAGCAGGTGGCGCTACGACAGACTCAATGTTGTTATGTAGATGTGTTCAGGAGAGGACTTTTATCAACCATGTGAACTTTCAGGCAGATCGGACTTTGTGTGGTTGAGTTATAATGCAAACTACCATCTGCCAGCAGGTGGCGCTATAACTGTGACTTAAGATTGGCATGTAGATGCCTTCAGTAATGGAATTTAATCAACCATGTGAAGTTTCAGGCAGATCGGATGTTGTTTGGCTGAGTTATAAGCCTATCTACCTTCTGCCAGCAGGTGGCGTTATGACTGACTCATTACTGTTTTGGGGATGTGTTCAGAAGAGGACTTTTATGAGCCATGTGAAGTTTCAGGCTGATCTGACTTTGTGTGGTTGAAATATAAGGACTTCCTGTTCCACGGCGAAGTGTTGAGGTTTGTCATGCCGCCACGGACACGCCCCTCTGCAAAAACTCTAGATCTTGACAATATATCATCACTTAAGCTTTCAGATAACAACCCACCAAACTTGGTGCTGATACAAAAAAAAATAGTGGGAGGAGTTTATTACTCTGTAAATCATGACATTTCCTGTGGCCAGCAGGTGGCGCTATAACTGTATCTGGATATTGGCATGTAAACGTGTTCTGGTCTGGACTCTTATTAAACATGTGAATTTTGAGGCAGATCGGATAATGCATGCCTAAGTTATAATGACTTCCGGTTTTGTGGCGAATCGTCAAAGTTTGCGGGGCCGCCATGGACACGCCCATCGACAAAAACTATAAAGCTCCGCAATTTAACATCGCCAAGGCCTTTAGATGACAAAACCCAATTTTGGTGTCGATAGCATAAAATCCCTAGGAGGAGTTCGTTAAGATACAACGCCAGGAAATGGCAAAAATGCCACTTATTTGCAGCAGGAAGTTAAAAATATCCGACTTCCTGTTGGGTTTGAGATATGGCTCCAAGAGACTTTTTCGTATGTTTTGGCGTGTTTGAGGTGTGTGCCAATTTTCACGCATGTGCGTGATTCGTAGATCAGGGGCTCGTCCGTTATATTTTTCTAGGTGGCGCTGTCGAGTCATTTTGCCACGCCCACTTCAATATTGTTATGTGGATGTGTTCAAGAGATGACGTATATCAACCATATGAAGTTTCAGGCTGATCAGACTTTGTGTGGTTGAGTTATGAGGACTTCCCGTTCCTTGGCGAAGCGTTGAGGTTTGTCATGCCGCCACGGACACGCCCCTCTGCAAAAACTCTAGATCTTTACAATATATCACCGATAGAGCTTTCAGATGACACCACTCAATTTTGGTGCTGATACCATAAAATTTGTGGGAGGAGTTTGTTACAGTGTAAAACATGTCATTTCCTGTGGCCAGTAGGTGGCGCTATTTCTGTATCTGGATATTGGCATGTAATCGTGTTCAGGTCAGGACTCTTATCAAACGTGTGAATTTTGACGCAGATCGGGTAATGTATGCCTGAGTTATAACGACTTCCTCTTTTGTGGCGAATCGTCAAAGTTTGCGAGGCCGCCACGGACACGCCCATCGACGAAAACTCTAAAGCTTCGCAATTTAACATCGCCAAGGCCTTTAGATGACAAAACCCAATTTTGGTGTCGATCGGATAAAATCCCTAGGAGGAGTTCGTTAAAACACAACGCCTGGAAATGGCAAAAACGCCACTTTTTCGCCGCAGGAAGTCAAAAATATCCGACTTCCTGTTGGGTTTGAGATATGGCTCCAAGAGACTTTTTCGTATGTTTTGGCATTTTTGAGGTGTGTGCCAATTTTCGTGCATGTGTGTGATTCGTGGATCGGGGGCTCGTCCGTTTAATTTTTCTAGGTGGCGCTGTCGAGTCATTTTGCCACGCCCACTTCCGAGACCCATATCAACCTGCTATTTACACCGGGTTTGGTGTGTGTGCAAATTTTCATGAGTTTTCGGGCATGTTTAGACCCTCAAAAGTGCCCCGATAGGGGGCGGAATAATAATAATAATAATAATAATAAAAAACGGAGCAATTCCAATAGGGCCTACGCACCGTTTCGGTGCTCGGTCCCTAATAAACGGAGCAATTCCAATAGGGCCTTGCACCGTTCGGTGCTCGGTCCCTAACTAGTGCAAAACAATGTTGGGGGTTAGTTTTGTTCTTATACACTGAGAAAGTATGGTTGCAGTGTAAAATAATTGCAATTGAATTCATGTGTGTTCCAAGTGTTACAGCAAAAAAAGAAAAAAACTTTTGCATTCAATTGCAGGAGTTCATAGTTTAGACCAATGGGTTTCCAGGGCTGCGGTGGGCTTAGTTTAATTGGGCAAGTTAGAGTAAATATGCAATTCATTGTATAACGATGGTTTGTTCTCTAGACCAAGGGTCTTCAAACTGAGGGGCGAGACATTGAGGCGTGCACTCAAGTAAATTACGATTTTTTGACGATTTTTATGCGTTCACTAGAGGGAATAATATGATTAATGTTTGCTCCACAGCTATCCATCAGGCACCTGTAGAATTACTGCATTCCAGAAAAATATAGCTATACAAAAATGGACCGGATGCTTTTTAAAACTAATGACAGTGAATGAATGAAAGTCAAACCGATGAGCCATCTGACAAAAAAAGTGCCCTTCTGAGTCAAATCAGCAGCATGCCCATCTGGATCTTTTACTTACTTTAAAGACAGTACTGACTACATATACATGGACATCATTAATAGTTATTTGCCTTAATCTGAATAAGACAATTATATAATTACATGAAGTGCTTTTTGAATGTTGCATCACCAGGCTATTCACGCTTCCTGCAGTCTCATGTAATTTTGGGTTTTTCATCTTCAGTTCCTCGACTTCAACTGCAGTTCAGCAGTTTAACATTCAGTCAAGGGCATTTCCGTGCCCCTTAGACAAACTAAGGTTTTTGACGCAAATTCGAAGAACTGGTGGAAGAGTGTTTTTATTGATACCGTACGTCAAATACTCCACGTCTTGATTTACATTTCTGTTTAGTTCGGTTATAACTTTAGTTGGATTAAGGTAATCAAAAATTGCTGTTTACATTGTAGACTTTTAATCAGAGTCTTGTTGTGATCATGTAAAATTGTATTAAAGTATTGTTGCCCATGTAAATATACTCTATGTTCAACTCAACCACACCGTCAGGGCTCTGTGAACTTGACTTTGTGAAGCAGCATTTTTTGTTTGTACGTACATCAAAAGTAGTCTAGACCAGTGGTCCCCAACCTTATTATCACAACTGACCGGTCACCGCTTGACAATTTTACTGTGGACTGGGGATGGGGTGGTGGTTCTGTAGGTTGCTAGGCAGTCATCAACTGTTTTCTTAGAGGATGACAAGCTGACAAAACCTTGCTGTCTGATACAAGTTTTATTTATGTAGAAAAGTATAAAGCACTGCATTATTTGGGTGTTCTGTGTTTGTCTAAGACAAAGTCTCTTTAAGGCAAGTCATTTCACTCAATGGCCATATTTGAAACACTTCTCGGGCAATATGCTTGGGCATTCTGTCTGAATGGGGAAACATCAAATTCTTCAAAACTGCTTGCCAAGCTTACGATTACATTACATATTTGGAACCGCCAATAAAATTAAACAACTACAGTCTAAGTTTCTTTTCTAAGTGTTCGAATTAAATAAAATTGTCATCTTCAGGTTGCTCGAGCTTGCACACTCGAAAGGAAAAGTTATCACGACATCAACCTCATTGATGGCTGTTCTATACATTATTATCCTCTGAATAATGCCTCGTCTGATTGCGCTTGTCTTCTTAAATAATTCACAACCTGGTCTTGATGGTGATTCTCCTCAAGAAATGACAGCGAGTCTTTGTTTACAAGGTTGTGGGCGTTCAGGTAGTTGCTGTCATGTGATGTGCATTTAACAGGATGGACTGTACCTCGCGTTGGTTTCATACAGGTTACAAAAAAACTTTGGTTTTCAAGTGCAGTCGTTCATTTAAAAGCACAGATTTCAAGCTTTATGTGGAGATATTTTTTAAGCCCATGAAGCAAATATTCGCTGAGATTCCTGCGTGTTTGAGCACATGAAGTGTCGTAAAAGCACATGCCTAGTCTGAGCTTTTTCCCCAGAGAATCATCAGTTTATATAATGATATATTATATTATATCATCAGTTTACAATTTGCTCTTCAGTGTTTGAACTCTCAGTAATGATTAAATCACACTGAACTGAGCTAAACTGAACTGAACTGAACTTAAACACTAAAACCTGAACCACACTGTTCCAGTTACTATGACCATTTATGTGAAGCTGCTTTGACACAATCTACATTGTAAAAGCGCTATACAAATAAAGCTGAATTGAATTGAATTGAATTGAATATCAATCAATGATTGGCTTCTGTACTAGTAGGCGGAGCTTCATTCGCTATATTGACCCTTACACTTTTCCCCATTCAAAACAATACGAGTGACATGTCTTGTGTATTCTATAGTCTGTTTGAGAATTAGTTTCCCGAAAGCTAAAGCTGATTGGTCAGTTCTCAGTTCTAAAAGGACATTTGTTTACATATAGACAAACGATCATAAACTAAAGCTCTAATCTTTAGAGACGAGGTAGCTCTGACAATTAAAAAAAAATACTTTCAAGCAGCCATTGTGGCTAGTGTGGGTGTCTGTCTAACCTGCCGCAGCTGAAATCTACCCCGCATTTGTTAGGCTGGTGGGTGTTAATGTCAAGCCCTACAAATTACTATTTTCAATTTCATAAGATTCCTTTTACAGTATCATTATTGTAATGTAATCCCAATACAGTTTTATGTTCAATCCATTTAAATTAGCTTTTTAAGAGCGTGCTCTCCCTCATGAGTCTGTGTGTCAAACACACAAGCACCCTGTGCGATCTGCTGTGTTTGACAGAAATAAATATTGTGGATGGTAATTCCTGAGATGTACATCACTTTCTGTGATCAGGAACGCTTCATCTTTAAATACATTTTGAATGATAAGCACATCCCGGTGTGTAGTAATAATAGCCTTCACTGTAAATGCCCTGAGAGCTTGGCTGCTGTTTGGAGTTTATTGTGAACAACTTGGAAACAAATTTCACTTGGAGGTTGGAGGTTATTAGTACACTTTACGGTTCAGCAAATCACTGTCTTAAAATACAGTTGTTTTTGGGTTAGATTTCTGATCACCAGTAACGCGCTGTATTTCTTAAAGTTCATGGCCACAGAAAACGCTACTGAAGCCATGAATAAATGTACAGCTGAGACAGACATGTCGCCGATTTAAAGGAATAAAACACAGTTCAAGCTATCATCAGAAGCATCTTAACCAGTATTTGTTAATTCTTTAGCAAAATATCGACTTCATTTGTTCTCATTTATGAGTTTGACCATATCAGACACAAATATGTTGGCGAGCGTAGCGGAAGTGCCGTTTCTGGTTCCCATTAATACAGTATATAGTGTCTTTCCAAAAAGAAATAATTTTTACATGTAATAATAATACACGTTTAATGGAGTTTGTTTGACTTTTTGCTTTTGTTCTTTTTTTCATTCAGTTTCTTGCAGTCCAAAGCTTATATAAGATTTTCGCAAAAAGTCATTCCTATCATGCAAAAAGCAAAAAAAAACAATAACTACACCATCACGTGTTATTTCAAAATCCACTTGTTCGATCAAGGCCATTTTAACAAGATTTTAATTGATTTATTTTTTGCCATTTTTATCATTCTTTTTCAAGTTCACATAACTAGAATTGCCAAACCACACTGCATCCACTCTGAAAAAAAAAAAAACCTAAAAAACTTTATCTGTACTTGGAAACCTCTTCTCTTTTTAATGAGCTACTGTTATTTTCTCTTTTTTACCTTCAGCTCTTGTGCAACTTTCATATATTCCTCTCCTTTTTCTTTTTCCTCTTTCTTTATTCCGCTTTTGGACCCATTTGGTTCCATCTCTCACTCACACTGTGTTTTTTTTTCCGCAGGTTTGCTCGGCGTCTGAATAAGATGGTGAGGTCTTTGGTTCCAGACTGTGACGTGCGTTTCTTGCGCTCTGAGGATGGCAGCGGTAAAGGGGCTGCCATGGTCACTGCAGTGGCATACCGCTTGGCGAAGCAGCATGCAGAACGTCAGCGTGTTCTGGACACACTGCGTCTCGGTCGAGATCAGCTCCTGGAGGTGAAGAAAAGGATGGAGGAGGAAATGAAACGAGGCCTGGCTAAAAAAACACACAACAACGCCACCGTCAAAATGCTGCCCACCTTTGTGCGCTCCACACCAGATGGAACAGGTTAGAATGAGAAACTACATTTTTGATCATTCAAAGAATTTTTTATTCTCCAAACACCACCTTCTGAAAAGCCTTTTTTCCTGGAAAGTTGATTTTTTTTGGCTTTTTTTCGTAAAACAATGGTTTATTTATGATAAACTATATTCACTTGGAGCACATATCTGTCAAGCTCAAAAAACTAAACCAAAAAAACTGAACAAAAAAAGCTGAAAACGTGAGAGAGCTCTAAATTATTTATTGTAAAGTAGAAGTTTTGGCTTTTTTATTTTTTTATTTTTATAAAAGCAATGGTTATTTACTATAAACTATATTCACACAGAGTACCCAGCAGGCACAGGACGTCAACATGACGTCAGATAGATGTTGTATCCCAAAGTTAGGTTTGTCATGGTTCGGTTCGGTTTCGATCATCATGCCAACAATTCAATATCATGGTGCATCATGGAGCACTGACGATGCTTTCCATACACAATGTTTTCTTCACAGCACAATAATTCTTGTATTAAAATGTATAAATATATTAATATTTATATACTATTTGTAATATAATTTTGTTCTTTAATACAGTCAGATATATAAACTGTACCTTTAAAAACTCAAGTACATGCACAGAGCAGCATGAGCCATTTACAGCAAAAAAGCAAATGTAAATATCCTGCTCGCTTTATAAGCCCTGCTGAGTGAGTTCTTACACCCCTATGATTGGTCATGCGCTCAACAGAAAGGGCTTTGTGATTGGCTTTAACGCTCTGGCGCTGTTTACTAAGGAGTGACAATGATAAAGGCAGCAGTGATCACAGCTGATCCATGACACACCGGTAGAGAAAACTCTTTGTAGATACGCTTGTGTCTGTATTCAGAGGTATCGCTGTAACAGCCGAGAGGGGAGAAAAAGTCAGAGAGAAAGAAATGGAGCTTACTTTTCATTTTCTCGCTCGCAGTGAAATAGAGGATTCAGTGTTAGTGAAAGACTGCCCAGCAAACACACAAGGAAAACACACAAAGTGAATTGTGCACAGTTTCTACATTTTTTTAAGTAGTAAGAGCTTTTTTGCTAGCGCTCTCCTCCCTCGCCATAGTAAGTTACCGTGACATGGCACATATTAGATAAATGATATCAGTATGTGATGACCGGTTATAATCTATTACTGAGCCGATACTGAATTGTCAGCGTCTGCATTGCGGTGCACCGACATAACAATAAATGTTGACAACCCTACACAACGTCATTTGACAAACCCAACGTCTGGCTGAAATCAATGTCCAACATCAAACAGACGTTGCATTTTGGTTAATTTTCAATGCAACCTTAAAACAATCAAATATCAACATTTAACAATGTTATACCTTGACGTTGTTTCGACGTTACCAATATGGCATCTTTAAGACGCTGGCTTTTGGTTGTCATACCTGATGAATAAATGTCAGTATTTGACGTCAACAGGACGTTGGTTTAAGATGTTGGCTCTGCTGGATTTTAGTCACTTTAACAAGAAAACCTAAAATCAACCAAATATCAACGTCTAATGATGATAAGGTTGATGTTGTGTGGATGTTACAACTATGATATCTATCAGACTTGTGATGTTGGTTGCCATACCTGAAGAATAAATATCATTATTTGACGTCAATATGACGTTGATTTAAGAGGTTGGCTCGATGTTGGGTATTGGTTACTTTTTAATACAACCTAAAATCAAACAAATTTTACAGTACAGCTTGACGTTTTGTGAATGCCACCACTATGACGTCTATTAGATGTTGGATTTTGGTTGCCATTTGACGTCAATATGACATTGGTTTAAAATGTTGACTCGACATTTGATTATGGTCACTTTTTACCACAACTTAAAATCAACCAAATATCAACATCATTTGTTATTGGGCATCAAAATTTATCTAATATTAACTTATGACATTGTGTGTCTGCTGGGTATATCTGTCAAGCTCCATAAAAAAAAAAAAATAAAAAGGCAAAAAAAAATTATAGTGCTCCAAATGAACCATTTTTCACAGTATATTCCAAGTATATAAAAGTTATATAATTCAGTCAATGTTCAACATCAGACAGACACTGCATTTTGGTTACCTTGCAACGCAACCAAAAAACAGCAAAATATCATTGTCAAATGATGTTACAGCTTGATGTTGTGTAAATGTTACCAAAAAGATGTCTTTTCGATGTCTATTAGACGTGACGAATAAATGTCAGTATTTGAGGTCAATATGACGTTGGTTTAAAATGTTGGCTTGACATTGGATTTTGATCACTTTCCAACACAACCTAAAATCAACCAAATATTAATGTCATTTCACGCCGTTACTGGATGGCAAAATAACTTTGTTCATAGTCGCTGGCAACTTAAATCTAACCTAATATTAACATTTTATGATGTTGTGTGTCTGCTGGGTATATCTGTCAAGCTTAAAAAAAAAAAAAAAAAAAAACCAACAACAACAAAAAAAAAGGACAAAAAAACCTTCATGAAAAAAATGGAATATTGTTCCAATTGAATCAACCACTAAATTCCAAGTATACAAAAGTCATATGATGGGTAAGTTTGAAAAGAACAAGCTGGAATATACTGGAAATTCTGAATTTAAAACATATGATATTATAATTATTTTTATAATTGTTATTATTATTATTATTATTATTATTATTATTATATATTAATAAGAAAAAATAGCATTTGAACACATTAAATTGTACATTTTTATGCAATTTATCAAGTGTTTATGCAATTTATTAACATTTTTAGGCAAGTGTCTTTTTAAGCATTTATTTATGCATTTATGTATACATTTAGTGCAAAAAATATTTTCATTTTTAATATTAATTCATATATTTTTTATTTATGTATTAAATTATTGTGGATTTATTAGCCAAGCATGCATATATTTATTAATGTTGATTTATTTAAATGTACGCTCTTTTTTTTTTTTTTTTTTTTTTTTTTTTTGTATATTTAAACATTTATTTATTCATGTGGACACATCTGATTTCCAATATTTTTGTTTTTAATTATATTTATGGTGACAGAGAGAACTAAGTTTGCTTCATCTGTTTGACAGGACACACGCTGCAA